>NW_009629337.1:0-49214 GCF_000690535.1 Cariama cristata | reverse complement strand
CTGAAAAATAATTAACCAAGCATGCCCTCAGTCCCAGTTTAGATGGTACTGAGATAGTTCCAGCCTTCACTACACTTCTTATGTTTCAAAATAGGGAAAAGCTGTTGTACATTATCTATATTTCAGTTAAAGCTGATGTGAGTAACTCAAAATTAAATATAGCTCTTTCCCAAAAGAAAAATACAATGTCTTTTATTAATATATATGTTGATTGGAATGTGAAATAAATGGACTAATTCACAGTCAACAAGGATGAGTTCCTAAAGGAAATCAATAGTTTTCAATTTGAAAGAGTAAACAAACACATGGTTGTACTTCTGGGTGTAAACCTGAGGGGACACTATAAATTAATTTACTGTGGAGTTTATTATATTAACAAATTAAAACTATGCATTTCCCTTACTGCACTAAGTTGTTTGACTCAAGTTCCAAGAGCTATCATGACAACTTTGACGCTTAGGTTTTTGTTGTTTTCTTTCACTGTGTTACTATCTTTAAAGTAAAATTATTTTAACTCCTTACAGACAGTTTTTTAGCCTTAGGAAAAGATATTTAAGGCAAAGCACCATTGTGAACGTTGGTCCTAAGTAAGATTTGGATCCACATTCATATAATCTAAGCACAACATCAGTTACTTCATTCTGCAATCCCATTCATGTTGCTATTTAATATTAGAAACCAATGAAACACTTCCATGGATGCAAAATTTAGCAACTTCAGAAAGTACTTGGAGGTTAGCACTTAGAGACTGCAGAATGGCAGAACCAGTGTAATGCTTCATTTCTGAGTGTAATCTAAAACTTTTTTTTTTTTTTTTTTTACTTTTTTACTCCTTAAACAGTTCCCTGTGGGCTACAGTATTGCATTCAGAACAATAGTAGTTTATGCTTATAAGTAGGCACATGTATTCCTAATAAAAACACAGGGAAAACAAAACACATCTCCGTGAGCTCGTGACACTTTCAAAAGACAGATCATGATAAGGACTAAGAGTTGTTAAACAGTTCTAGCAAAAAAAACCCACGTTACCCCAGTTTTCCATCTCATCTGTCTTTGGCATGACTAGAAGTACTTTCTTGTTTTTCTTCTGTACTTTCCTAAGGCTCTCTAGTACCCCTGGTTTAGAATCACTTACAAGTAAAAGTGAAGCTATAATGAGGAAAGTTATCTTCATCTGTGCTCACTTTCACTTCAAAACAATTAATTTATTATATGTATAGGTATAAAGTAGTGTTTTCATATTTCAAGATTCTGGACCTGATGCAATGTGCCATTTATTAATTAAAATGGGCAGAAATTTTTATGGATAAACCTTCCAAAGGTGCTCAGTGAAAATCCGTTCATAGCTTTTTTTAAACCAGGTAACAGTATTTAATTTGTCATTATATATTCATGAAGTAATAGACTTTGTTTTGTCAAACTAATTTCTTCAATCAGACAAAAACAATTCACAAGAAAGGCATATTATAGGTAGCTTAACAGCTGCTGCTCCATGTATATTACTCCTTAAAGACTTTCTAGTGATGTATAGGAATGTTATTTTATTTTGTTAAAGCTACCAAACTGTTTTGCTAACAACAAAATAAAGCAAGCATTATACAGTTCCCTTTTCTATTTGCTGACTGCATGAAGTAGAAATGTATTATAGTGAAACCACCTTATGTGGATGTGCATACAGTTTTAGCATCTGGTCTTGATTTACTGTGTATCTCTCACAAACACACAGGTGAATAGACATTTAAGTAAGGATCTATTTTTACTGGGACTTCAGATCCTAGATAATTTTTAAAAGTGGCTCTCTTTGTTAAGTTTTACATTTCTTAAAAAGTAATGCCTTCAAAATTATATAGTCACAAATATTTCTACGAACAATACCACAATAAAATCTAATATTTTCATACAAATGGAAAAAAACATACAAATAAAACATGTGGAGAGGAATGTGACTTTACATTTTAATTAGAAAGTCTTATAACTTTAGAATGACCATAGTACTTTTAAATGCAAATTTTTAAATATAAAAATATCCCAAGGATAAAATAATCTAAAATATATCATTACATTGATTTCTGTACATATTTCTCAAGGACAAGAAAGGACAAGCATCTTGATTTACATTATTCTCGTGGACTTTCTCTGAAATATCTCAGATTTTTGATCATCTTTCCTAAACTGCAAATCTGGACTGAACATAGACTTCCATACTCACCTCAGTTAAAAGGCTAAACCATCCTTTCAATGCTACCATTTTGTTCATTGAAAGATTGCATGAACTCCTAAGAAACAATATTATGGAGAAAGCTTGCTTTTGAAGCTACACTGCAACTATGAAAAATTATGAAACCATTATGTCTTTCCTTACAATATTTCCCAGGATCCCAGTAAGATTCCAGTCCTACAGAAATTAATGCAATTTCAGCCCCATCCCTTGATGTATACTTTTCAGTTTGCTTATATAGCATTATTTTTCAGTTTATTTTTGTATAATTTGTAAATTCCATATCTGTCATAGTCTGTTGTTTTTTTTTTTTTTTCAGAACTTTTTTTTTTAAAAGTACAGAGGAAAAAAAAGAAAGGAAAACTCAGGAAAACTTCACAAGTAACATAAGCTAAATGTTCCTCATTCTGAGTCCTCTTAGAGATCAAACCTTAATCTATTTAATTTGAATTGTGTTTACTATGGATCCTTCCAGTTAGTACAATAACTAGTGAAAGCCTGTACATATAGAAAACTAATATAAATTTTGTTGATCAAGTACCTGGCATGGAATGACAGAGGATTTTACAAATTTACCCATGCATGAAAATACAAGTCATTAGAATTTCACCCACATGCATAGAGAAAGCGCGTGCATGTGCACACACACACACAGACACACACAGAGGACGGAGTTTCATCTCCTGGGTTGTGGGGTTTGGGGTTTTTTTAGCCTTAAGTACTTGGAATTACTCAGTCACTGTGCTGAAATTCACAGTTACAAATATCCACAGAAGTTTTCTTTCTAGTGTGGATATCATCAAAGCAAATACACAACAGGGAAAAATGAACATTGCTATGTAGTTTGTATTATTTAAATATTTTATGTACATTTATTCCACAAAATTTTACATTATAGTAAATAATATATTCAGATTTTCAAAATGATTCCATTCTAGCTGTGGGTACAGAGACATGTTACACAATTAACTCAACACTCAGGAAATCCACAGAACAACAAAACTATTTAAACCATACAAAGTAACAATTCAAAATTCCATCAGCTTTCCTTCCAATTAGTTTTAACTATTTCAGACAAGTGGGTTTACCTGAAAATACCTTTAAAGTAATGTTACTAGTCAAAACATATCTTATGCCTTATTTTATCATAACATGGCAGTGCAGGAAAAGATTTAATTTCATTACATAGAGTTTCATTTTCTTTTTTATTACTACCTTTACTAGCTAAAGCACCTTACAATAACATATTTTTTCTTTCAACATCATTCACAGATACATCAACAGGATCAAAAGTGGCTCTGTGTATGGTTGTGGTTGCAAATGGGTTCTGATTTCCCTCTGTTGCTTCTCATAGGATACTCCTCCTATGTAACAAAAATCATATGCAGTTAATCTCTTACTCTCCTACGTGTCCAAACAAGGCTGAGCATAGTAGATCCTACTTCTAGCGTATGTCTGTGTAAGTCCAATAGACTTGTTAGAAATATTTACAAGTTCAGTTAAACTATCAATCAAATCCAAAGTCTCCAAACAGTACAAAATAGACCCAAGTTACCTCACATTGCAGTGTTCTGTTTTAAACTAACCAATCTGAGACTCTTTGTTTATTTTATTGTTGTTCTTGGAGAAATCTTTTGCCCAATTGCTTACCAAGTACGTAATTTGCTGATATTTATAACTATATTATTGTGTTGGGTTCCTTTAAAAGAGGAAAAATATTAGATTTACATTAAATACAGGTAAATAAAACTATAATTATTGTAAATAATAAAATTATCTGACTTGTCCATCCATTCTTTAACATTTTGATGCAAGAGATAAACATAGTTCTTCATTCTTATTTTTGCATATATTGTTACATAATAACACATAAAATTTTGAAAGAATAGAATGTAAAGAATCCTTTACAAATGAAGACTCCATCATATATTACTGTACTTTATACAACACAATAAACAACTATTTAACAGCAAATTATTTTCAGAAGAAATTATTTTTTTGAAAATGCATAGTTTATATATTACCAGAGTATTTATTTTTTTTGAAAAAAATTAGCCAGGAGGGATATGCTTTTATTTGCACATTTATTTTGTTTTCAAATAGAAATAGACCTTGCTGGAATTTTAATTTATTTTTTTAAAAATATGCGATGAACCTGATCTCAAGTATATTATTATAAAATAATTCTGTTAGCTTCAAGATATGTAAGCTTTTTACTTGTTTAAGTGAGACTAACATAAGATCCTACACAACTGGCACCTGTGAGCTTTATGTGATCTTCTGTCAAGGCATATAATTTGTATAAATTATTTTTTTTTTTCCTTTCAAGAATAGTAAACTTACTTGAATACATTATGTTGGAAAAATAAGTTCTAAAAGAATAAAGAAAAAGTATCCTAAATGAGACAGTGAATATATCAGGAGTTCCCACCCAAAATCTAGTTGTATGAAATTGCCAGAGCTGAATGATCTCAGCTGCTGTTCCAAGATGCATTAAGATCTGATAATAAGTTCAGGAGTAGACTTATTTGGTTATAGATAGACACCTGGCAAAGAGAAAAGGAGGTCAGGTTTATAAAATCATGAAGGTGGTGAATCAGACAAATTAATAACGTACTAACTAAATGTCACAACACTAAAACTTGCAGGGCACTTTTTGAAACTATTAGAAGCTAAGAAAAAGATAAAACACCTTGTTATATAGCAGGTTGTGAATTTCTATGATTTGTTGCTACTGGAGGTTGTGAAGGCAGATAGAATTCCCTGGTTCACAAAAAGATTAGGCAAATTCATGGATAACGGGCCATTAAACACACTCTAAAGGGATCATGTAGGGATGTTCTCATGCATACTGTTGAGGATGCAGGAAAAATCCTGGAGGAATGGACCACAGAAAGTGGTCAGCCTTGTTTGTCTTTCCTGAGTATTGTGTCTTTGTCAGTGCATGAAGCAAACAATGGCTCAACCCAGTAGAGCAATTTTATATCCTAACAAGCAAAAAGTTAAGGAAAGAAAAAACGAAGATGGCCCAGTGGGGCGAGGTGTGAGTGCTTCTATACTACAGACTGGTTGCAAAGTTAGCAGACAGCTGGGCCTGTTTCTAATGACAACCTTCTGGTCAACCAATCCTGCAAACAACAGTTGTGATAGGCAGTAGTAAACCAGTATTTACCAGAACAGAATATGAGAGATACTAGCATATTATTGTGAATGGAAAACATGTAGTATATTTTTTTTAAACTACCAGGATTTGGAGAGATTTAATATATACAGATTTTTTTTTCCAAGGCACTGATTACATGAATATGCTATATTCAATTTGTTTACCTTTTCATTATTTACCACTAAAAAAGGTTATTTCTATTTTGCTAAATGTATTTTAACTGTTGCTTGATTGTTACTTAAAGGAATGTGATTTCCAGTTTTTTTTTTTAAAAAAAACTGTTAAAATTCTCAGCTTGTCATCAAATCTCAAAATAAAAGACAATAATATATTACCATCAAATTAAACAAATACAATAAATAATATACAGGTTCAAATGAAGGAAGCTGCAAAATGTTACAAATATGCTTGCCCCCTTATAAATAAAACATTACAGTTTAAGAAGAGGAACAGTACAAGTAACAGATCAGCCATGCAATTTTCATTGTGGCCAAGTTTTTGAAACCTGGCCACCTAAAGTTAGTGGTAATCAGCCGCTGTCCTATACCAAACACTCAGATAAACAAAACAGTTGGTCTTCGTAGGTGCCAGAGAGTCTCAGCTTCTTTTCAGTTCATAACAACTACAGAAGTTTGACACCATGAATATTTGGTCCAGAGCTATGTAATTAGTTTCCTTTCTTTAGAAATCTTATTTTACTAAGTGTGAAATGGAGAACTCAGTTCTGCCTACAGTGCTGGAACCAAGCCTACAAGACTACTAAGATCACCCTCATAAGAGCTAAAAATAAACCTGGATATTGAAGAACTTAATATTGTTGTCACTTGTTTATTTTTCCCTTTTCAAAATAACTTTCAGTAGACTCCATCTCCAAAGAATTAATCAAAGTGTGTTTCAAATTTGAAATGCATATTAAATCTGCTTAGCCTTATAAAAAGTCAGGGTTTTATTGGATACGTTTACATTAAGACATCAGATGGGAGCTCATCATTTTCCTAAGATCTTTGAAATTACTGTCTCTCATTCTGTATACACATCATTCAGCTGGGATATTTTCTTCAAGAAAATTGCCTTAGAATGCAGTTGATAACTTTTTACACATAAGCATATTGTCACCTATCAGCATGTCTTTTTTTCAGCTAAAAGTTCTAAACAAATCTCTCATGATGCCTAACTTAGTCTTATGATGCAGAATATTCGTATCATTCTCATCTACCAAACATTTAAAAATATTTTTATGATGAATTGCTTAGCAAAAAAGTAGCGCTCTCTTCATGTTATGTTTCTGCTTATGTATCTCTTCAACTTATTTTTTTTTTTTTATCTTGTGGACAAAAAAGAGTCTTTGCAGAAAAAAAAAAGATAAAGCTGCTAGAAATAACCTTTTGATTTTTGGCAGAGCAAAACATAATTTACATGAACATTAAAACTTTATTCTTTAAGAAATCTTTGAGCGACCAAAGTAATTCCATTGCAAACATATATATGTATTATTCCTCTTAACTCTGTTTTTATTTAAAAGGTTTGAGAACTACTGTTCACTCAGAACTTATGCACATAAATAAGAAAATTGAAAAACTTTAGACTGATTAAAGTGTTTGAATATCAACAGACCCTTGACATCAGCTACTTATGGAACTGTCTGTGCCATAACATACACATAAAGACAATTGAAGCAGATCAAAGTAGACCTTTTCCACAGGGTTCGTATTCCAAGTTCAATTCCAATTGTTGTTTAACAATTCCTTCCTCTTTTTTCTCATGCTGAAGCAGTTCAGTGCCATGTCATCTCATGCTAAAAACAAAACCTGCCACCTAAGGGCTTGTTATCTGCAGCTCTGTAACCTTTCCCTGAAACTGCTGAGGCAGCACGTTCCAGCGACTCTCTAGTCATATTTTCCCTTGCTGTTCTCCTGCTGTTGTGATCATGTTGTCATTCACATGCCTAGTAGTTGCAGCTCCCCCACAGCACCATTTTGCTGGGTTCTCATGAGGGACTACTACCAGTGGCAGGAGAATTATACATCTACCCCACCTCTCTAGCTCTCGCTTTGTAATTTTTTTATATTAGAGAAAATCAAAGATAGGGCACAACAAAATAAGTCACATAAACACTTGACAAATATTGTTCAAACATTTACGTGCAGAGATGCTTAACAACCAATGTGCAACATTTGCCCCTGTTTGCACACTCCACTTGCCACCCATAACATCAGAAACAAGAACAACCAAGGGCAGGGGAGTGAGTAGGGGCAGTCCTGATGAAAAACACACAGTACTAGCAGAAAGCATGATGCCAAACCATCATGACTGCTTGCACTGGAAAGAGTCCCGTCACTGTCCAGATGATCACAGGGCGATTTTCCCTCTCCTTTTTCTCTTTTTCTCTTTCATTTTTCCCATATTTTTTCCTCAAAAGGAACTCACACTGTTGAAGTCTATATATGCTATAATCTAGAGACCACAACAATAAATCTTTGTGCTCTTAAACCTGCCTCAGCATCCTTCGTGAAACTCTAGCATTCAGAAACTCCCTCATAAGTGATTGGCTTATCATGTTTAGAGGTGATGTCAGCAACCACTATTCATCTTCTTGACACCAAGTTGGGACACTGGAATAACCTGTCTTGAAGAAGCAGTCATATTTATTATATATCCTCATCACAACAAAAAAGAAGAGGACAAGCTAAGAGACATGACTGCATGCCCACAAGCAAAAAAAACCCACAAAACAAAACAGAACAGGTGAAGGGGAAGAAAAGTTCCTAAATATGTTTGCTATGTTGTCAGATATTCAAAAATATATGGTAAATATGAAGTTAGTAGTTCTAAATCTGGTGACATCTTTGCTCACTGAGTATACATTATAACGTGCTATTGCATAATGTGGTAACAATCTTGAAAATACTTTAAACAGCACAGTTGCCACCAACTTCAAAAGAACATAATAATGAGGGAAAAGGATAGAAATATAAATTCAGAGAAACCCATAAGGGGCAGAGGTAAATTTAGTAACTGGGTGTGAGCAAGTAGAGGGTAAAAAGGGAGAGGATACTCGGCTACAAACATCAGAAAAGATAAAAAAACACCGAAATTATCACAAACATTCTTTATAGAGATCCTAAGTCTGAATTTAATTAAGAAAAAGAACTAGGGAGGAAAGTAAGAAAAAACACAGAGGAATGAGGAGGAAGAGCTGTCCCATACAAAGAAAGAGAGAGGATGTGTTATGAAAACCTTCAGAATAAAGCAGAAGAGAAAGGAAAGTAATGGGAACTTTCAGAGAGAGAAGAAAGACAGAAACAGATAAAAATTGTTTAACACAGAAGTTCTTTCCTGGAAGGGAGTTTTAAATTTTATTTTGTAACTGTATTTCTGAATTTGTAATCAAGACCTTGCCCTTTAATTTTGTTGACATTAAACTGTCTTTAGTTTAAGCTTGCCCAGTGTTTAACAGGTATTTCTCAGGCAGGCAGGCATAAGTAATTTTCAGTGAAAGAAATGACTCAATTTAAATTAGTCGAATAAAGAGAGATACTGGTGTGAGTACAACTCAAGAGAAATATAAGAATCCCAGAGGTTGGCAAATATTAAACACTCACCTACAGAGAGGCCAGAAAAGTCAACAAAATATTTTTCATCAATACTGAGGTAGAACTGTAAGAGACTTGAGCCTTTGCCTTTTCCTTTTACAAAAAATGGAGAAAAATGTTTCTAGGCAACAGACAGAGACCATCTGCAATAGCCCTGTATCAAACAGTGACCTAATTGTCTGGATGGCAAAAAATTTGAATTTATTGACTTAGACCTCTGGGTGTTATTGCATATTTCTGACTGTGCACAGTTCTAATAATACTGAATGACAATGTTCTGGAGCGCTGTGCAACCACAATGTATAAGCACCATTGAAACCAAAATCCAGTTCTGAATATAAACTAGAACAGCAGACACAGACATGTGTAGTACTCATGTAAATCTGATCCTGGTGGGAAAACTATGGAGTTTCATTCCAGTATCTTACTAATGGAATTGTATATTTCAGTTACCAATGACCAGCACAATGTGAAATGCAAGGAAAAGGACACGGTAGTCTATGTTATGTGGACAGGTAGATAGAAGAGAAAGAGTTACCTGTTGAATCAAGATGTGCAACTCGGCTTCTGGAAAGCAGCACATGAGAGTTCCATTTCCTGGAGCCAGTCCAGGAAATGACCACTATTATCAGATAATTCTGCTCAACTAGACTGAATTCCCCTCAGCATAGACATCTGTGAGAGAAGAGGAAGAGCCATCTGTTTGGGAACAGACCTACAAACAGGAAGTTATTGCAATATATCCACCAAGAGCTCATGTAATACACTAGATCTTTCATGTGTGGTGGTTTGTGCACTTCTAATGCAGTTGATAGGACTATAGCAACTCATATAGGACTCATTGCCCATAACTGCCTCAAATTCAGTCAGGAAATGGTAACCTTTTCTTGTTACTCCTTCATCTACTCTTATGTACGTGTTGCCTCTCAGTTTAATTTGGCATTTCTTGAAAAGCTGCTCTTTTTTTTTTTTTTTTCCAGTCTGTCCAATGCTGAGCGCTATTGGCTCAGATTAAATAGCTAACATTATTTATTGTCTAAGAATGAAAATATGTTTGTAAATGAAGACAATAAAAGTTTTTACATCACCATGAAACTGGAATGCCACATTAGTGGAAGAAATCTTGACATGTGCTGGCCTATATCCATCTGCCTGTTCACACACTCAGCAGCGAGAATATTTTCAAAAACCACCATTGTGTCAGTAGAGATTAGAATGCTTTCATGACTCTGGTAAAGATCACTGTGAGGATAGCTTGGTATAGCAAGCTGGAGAGAAGCTGCTGTGATAAAGTATCATAGCCGGAACTAAAGAGGACCATCACAGAAAAACATTAATATGAACACTATATGAAACTCTTCAAGGAGGCAGAAAAGAGCAGGAGTGCACACAGTGCTATCATGTTAAGGACTTAATTACTTAACTATTCAGAAACTTCCCCTCCAAAATGCTGTGACCTGCAGCAAAAGGAAGTATTAAAATATCCAGGTACATCAAAAGGAAGTGAGATAAGGGATAGAAATAAGATTGCCATTGTTTGAAACTTCAAATATTTCCACTAAACAAAATCAAAGAAGACTTCAGAGCTGAAAGTACAGGAAAAGTTGCAAAGTATTGCAACAGAAGTAGCAAGAGAAAAATATTAAAATATTTTGGCCCTTCCAGCTTAAAGGCAGATAGTAATAAAGAAACATAAAATTAGAGATACAGTACTTTTGAGATACAGTACTTGGTCATCTGAACTATTAGTGCAAGACTAATTGCCTGCAGGGGATGTTTACTTCTCTTTCTTGACTAAATGAAAATCAGTATGACAATCTTAGACACAAATATCTAGAGTTGGATAAGAGAAATATCTTTTCCTCCTCAATGCAGCCAGTGATTTTGGTTTCTGCATAAGTCATAAAAAAAATACATAAAGTATTTGCCTTTTCTTTTTAAATCAAAGTAATTTGTCTCATCTGTCATTGCAAACAACCAAATATTTTTCCTCTCAACTGAGGCTCTGCTGCCTACAGATTAAATGGTCTGAGAACACTGACAACGAGTTATACAATAAGGAGATATACAAGTCTGCAACTAAACTTAATGTCAAGTGTAGCAGTCATGCTCACAACACACTGTATAGTTGTAATACTTAGACAAATACTGTTGCTGTATCCTGCCTATCCATCAGCTGAAGGACAGGTATATACAACTCACTATCCTTTGCATGGCTGCAAACATTTTAAATGGAGTCCTATATATGAGGAAGCATAAAAACAGGTTTCCAGGAGAGCCATAAAACTTTCACAAAAGTTAACAGTGATATTCAAGAATGTGGCCAGCACATATAAAACATGATTTTGATCATAATTTGAAATCCTCCTGCAGGTAAGTAAGCATATGTTATTGCAGATTCCAGTTTTCTTCCATTTTTTCTCACTTTTCATGAGAAATGGGGAGTGCAAGAGATACAAACATTCTTCCAGCTATGACTGAAGTGCTTTGTATGAGTTCCTTGTCATTAGCTAATTGCTTGATTAAAGGAGAACAGATTAGCTACAAAAATAAATATTGGTGATGTTGAAAGACTGAAAGAAAACAAGAAGTGGTGATCAAACATTTATGTCAATTATAACCTCAGAAATTTTTGTGTGGTCATACAGTAAAATGTGTATCTCAGGTCTTCTTTTCAGATACTGTATATGAATTAGGAAGGAAAAAGGAGCTATTACAAATTCTGTTATTATATGGGACATTCAGACAACTCAGATGTAAAATGTCCTCCTCTCCTTTTTCCTTTGGAGCAAAGCTACATGTTTCTAAAGGTTTCTAAAAACCTTTCTTCTGCATTCAGTGAAACAGAACATGAATGGAAGACTGTATTCTAGACACAAAAAATAATAGTTATGAAAAAGTATGGGGCATGTAAACAGGAGCTGGGTTATATACGACTGAAAAACCTTATGTTTGTTGTTACATGATGATATAAGGTTGATAACATGAAGGTAAAGCTTGTACTACAATACAATAAATGTGTACTCATCAAAAGTATTCCAGTATTCTTATCTCGAATAGTGATCAGTAGAGGTTACCTGTGGAAAAAAATGTAAGGCTCAAGATTAAATATATGAAGCTAACTACAAGGCTTAAATACACTTTCTTGCTGGAGGGAATTTGCTATTAAAAAGTAGAGTGTGGCCTATAAATCTTTGTCAAGACATAATCTTTGTTATCTTGCTGAAAAAACTTTTGTCCATAAAAGGTATTTATTGCCTGCATTTGTTTTGGAATACCACAGCTGGGAATCTTTCATTACCACAACAGCAATTCTAATCCTTCCTATATAACAGATCTGTGATCATCTTCTTTACTTTGACAGTATCCAGAAACTAATTTTTAGATATCAGCTGATTTTAATGAATACTATTAACTAGTAGTTTAATTCAGTCCTATTTTGACAGGAATACCTTTTTGACATACATAACAAGAAGATTTTTATCAAAAGAAGATTATAATTAAAAAATTATTATTTATCACCAGGGCATTTATAATCATTTTGCCTTTTTCAATCAAAAGCTGTTATTTTTGATTGTTTGTTGTTTTTTTATTTTTCCCTCTATTGCTTTTCCACTTTTTTAAAATTGATTGAATTTTTCTATTTCAGCAATAACAGTCATTGTAATTTTTTATAAGCTAAAAAGAAAAAATATCACTAAACATACACTAATTCTTCAAATGGCTGTTCAATGTTATAAATCCATTCAACTTTATACTACTGTGAATTGCCAGGCTTGCTGATCGTTACATGCAGCAAGTGCCATGAAAACCTCAGTCTGTTTATTAATCCATCTGGCAATCAGAACACTCAGATAAGCAAGACAAAAACAATAAGCAAATATCTCTCCAAAATTACTTCCTTTCTCCCCCCTCCTACAATCATCTTTTTTTTTTTTTCTCTTCCTAGAGAGATGATTAACTGTCTCTGCACGTGTACTGTAGACAATAGTCATTTGACATCTTCACACCTTAAAGCCTAATCAGCTTTGGGTTATTATAACCCCTGATGTTTTCTACACAATGGATAAAATATTCTAAAAATGCAAACTCAAACCCATTTTGCTGTGTAATTACAACAGGTGTAATGAATTAAAACAAATTATAAGAAAAAGAGAAACAAGATCTCCTTCACAATAAGATGGTTCCTAGGGAATATTAGTAATTTAAGAAGAAAGAAAAGAATGCACTTGAATTCTTATCCACTGAGCACAATTATGCATTCTATTTACTCAGTATGATTTCCTTTGTCTAAAAGACTGCTTAGAAATGATTATACAGGATTCCTCTGAAGACTAGCAACAGAAAGCACAGCCAAAGTAAAGCCTTTTAGCAAAGCCCATACTGTCAATCCTAGTATAAGATGAAACAATATTAGAGCGATTACAAACAAAAATTTATCATCATCCTTAATACTGCAAAAGTAAATAAGAACACTTCCTTTAAAGATATACAGAAAAAAAATCCAGTATAAATTGTTTAAGGTTTAGAGGAAAAAGATAAACTTGAATAATCCCATCTTGAACATATTTTGATTTGGGCTGGCTAGAAAATAAACACTACTACATGTAAGAACTTAGAAATTTTGCGATTTTTTTAGGTTTGTACTAGATCAGCGAGTTATGCTCAACTGCCTTCAGGAAATTGAGGTAAAAACAATTTCTATTTGGCCCAGTATAAAATTGACTGTTTCAGGAGGAAATACTCTACTTTGTAGAAATAAGAGTGCAAGAGTTACTGTCGATAGGCCAATGATGAGGGACTGGCTTAATGTAGGTTAGTGACTGTGCACACTGTCTGAGAAGTGGAAGGCCATATCCAATCCCTCCTTTTAAATGACACTAAACTTCAATATATTTTCATACAGCACAAATAAAAATTCTAAATTTCTGGGTTTCATATTTTTTCTTAATTTTAAACTTTTTACCCATGAAGAGAATATATTGGGGTGCGTCCTTAGAAAAGCGAGAGAAGGTCAGAAAAGTGTCTACCCCTTTGCCTTAATTCCATGTCTCAGAAATCTCCTTCAACTAGAAACCCTGTACTCAAAGTACTGCTCAAAGTACTCGGTTAGTATGCTCACCCATAAATAGTTGGCAGCAGCATACAATGCAGGAAATTAGCAGCAATCCATTTTTATATCAGTTGGCACAATGTGCCAACCATATGGTCCCACAAAATAATATAGCCCCCACCTTACTCCTACATTAGACATTTCAGAGAACTGGGACTCTGAGATTTAATCTTTAAAAATCTCCTTAAAGTTAGGAACAGTTTTTGCACTGTCCACTTGCTGTAAAAGAGTGTATATAAACTGTACATAATAGAACATTTTAGAGAAAACAAAACAAGGCTGAAGACAGTAGTAAAACCTTTAAAAGGAAGAGACAATTTTAGTTCTTGTTAACTCTACAATGAAAAGTATTACTAATTTCAACAAAAATAAAACTTGTTAAAAAAATTACATTTGACCACACACAAAAATGGTTTATGTGTCTTTTAAGAAATAAGAATGCACAAATGCTTCTTTTTCACAAAGGAGGAGTAGAAGTGAAGATGTCTGTATATAACAATTAAACATGCATTCTTCTTTCCTTTTCTGAAATCTGGACTAATAACAACTACACTGTTAAGATTTCAATTATACTAACAATAATGTCTTGGTTTTACACATCTATGTATCTATACAGCTTTTTATACATATTCTTTGCTTTACATGTCTATATAGGTATTTCTATCTATCCATATGGTATGCTTTCTTTTTGCACATAAACAAGATTTTGACTGTAAAACATAAACAAGTTAATTTGCAATTAGATATTGCTGAAGTATAATTAAAAATGTGTGCCAGCTGGAGATATCAGTTGCTTCAATTTTTAATAGTGTCTGGTAGCAAAGAACTTTCTTATTTGCTCTAGCTTCAAAATCTGTGTAGTCCACACTTGGTTTATAGCCAAGTAACTATGCTGTGGCTATTGAGAAATACTTTTAATTATTCTTCTTGCTGTAACACTGAAGAGTTGTAAGCATGCATTTGTGACCTATTGAATACATACAGTGTAAAGACAACAAAATTATTCATTCACAAGGGAATTCACAGAACAAGTCAGGAGATGGCTGCAGGGATACAGGCAGTCAAGAGTACCAGACTTACAATGGCAATGTCAGTCAGTAAGACAGAAAATGATCATAGGGATACTTAAAAAGATAGCTAAGTGATATATTAGGGGAAAGACATTTGATGTAGTATTTTGGATAGCTGCATTAGGGACACAATATTTTTTTTAGGGTTAGGGAAAATGTTTCATGATTCCAAATATAAACTACTTGAGAGCCTGGATTCTTCTCTGTGTAAGGTTATATGCCAAAACTGTGATTCAGTGAGGTTACAGAAAAAGAGAGGCAATACTTACGCAAAGTTTAAGTAAAGAAAAGTCCAAGCTGAAGATGATCCCTTGGTTATTGACTAGACTCTTAGATAGGCTGCTGCTTTTCTCCACACTGACCAAGAAACGAGATAGGAAGATGGGCTGCAGGATGGAGGGAAGAAATTATTTCTAAACATATTGGGCTTATCTACTACATATCTACTGATACTCTACTCTTATCCAATAAAATCTACTTACATTTCACCTTGAAACCTTTACCTGTGAGGCAAGGCCACCTGTGAGGCAATGACTAATAAGAAATTTTAGGGGTATTACTGAGTTTTACATCATTGAGAGAAGAAAAAAAAAAAAAAAAAAAGCTGGAAGGAAATCTGAAACAGTGAATATGCAGATACTTACTAAGCCTTGGTGACAAAACCAAGCAGCATGCTAATATTAAGACTCCCCATATTCAACTAGTCCTGAACACTGTTAAAAGGCTTCTAGGTACCCAGCCCCCTGAGCTGGAAGACAGGGAGCAGAATGAAGCCCCCATAACCCAAGGGGAAATGCTTAGTGACCTGCTACACCACTTGGACACACACAAGTCTATGGGGCGAGATAAGATCCACCCAAGCATACTGAGGGAGCTGGCTGAAGGGCTCACCAAGCCACTTTCCATGATTTATCAGCAGTCCTGGCTAACCAGGGAGGTCCCAGTTGACTGTAAGTCAGCAAATGTGACACCTGTGTACAAGGAGGGCTGGAAGGAGGATCCAGGGAACTACAGTCCTGTCAACCTGACCTCGGTGCTGGCGAAGGTTATGGAGCAGATCTTCTTGAGTGCCATCACACGGCATGTACAGGACAACCAGGTGGTCAGGTCCAGTCAGTACGGCTTTATGAAAGGTAGGACCTGCTTGACTGACCTGATCTCCTTCTACGGCAAGGTGACCCACTCAGTGAATGAGGGAAAGGCTGTGGATGTCGTCTACCTGGACTTTAGTAAAGCCTTTGACACTGTTTCCCACAGCATTCTCCTGGAGAAACTGACTGCTTATGACTTGGACAGGCGTACCCTTTCCTAGGTAAAGAAATGACTGGATGGCGGGGCCCAAAGAGTAGTGGTGAATGGAGTTAAATCCAGTTGGTGACCTGTTACAAGTGGTGTTCCTCAGGGCTCAGTACTGGGGCTAGTTCTGTTTAATATCTTTATCAATGATCTGGATGAGGGGATCGAGTGCACCCTCAGTCAGTTTGCAGATGACACCAAGTTAGGTGGGAGTGTTGATCTGCTTGAGGGTAGGAAGGCTCTCCAGAGGGATCTGGACAGGCTGGATCGATGGGCCGAGGCCAATTGTATGAAATTCAACAAGGCCAAGTGCCGGGTCCTGCAGTTGAGTCGTAACAACCCCATGCAACGCTACAGGCTTGGAGACGAGTGGCTGGAAAGTTGCCTGGGGGTGTTGTTTGACAGCCCGCTGAATAGGAACCGGCAGTGTGCCCAGGTGGCCAAGAAGGTCAACAGCATCCTGGCTTGTATCAGGAATAGTGTGGCCAGCAGGACTAGGGAAGTGATTGTCCCCCTGTACTCACCACTGCTGAGGCCACACCTCAAATAATTTGTTCAGTATATTGAGGTGCTGGAGCGTGTCCAAAGAAGGGCAATGAAGGTGGTGAAGGGTCCGGAGCACAAGTCTTGTGAGGGGCGGCTGAGGGAGCTGGGCTTGTTTAGCCTGGAGAAAAGGAGGCTGAGGGGAGACTTTATCACTCTCTACAACTACCTGAAAGGAGGTTGTAGTGAGGTGGGGGTTGGTCTCTTCTCTCAAGTAACAAGGAAATGGCCTCAAGTTGCACCAGGGGAGGTTTAGTTTGGATATTAGGAAAAATTTGTTCACTGAAAGGGTTGTCAAGCATTGGAACAGGCTGCCAAGGGAAGTGGTAGTCACCATCCCTGGAGGTATTTAAAAAGACATGTAGATGTGGTGCTTAAGGACAAGGTTTAGTGGTGGACTTGGCAGTGCTAGGTTAACAGTTGGACTTGATGATCTTAAAGGTCTTTTCCAACCTAAACATTTCTATGATTCTATGATTGCATGATTATTGTACCAAGTGAGCAAGTCAAGAGGAAATGAGCAGAAAACACTGACAATAAACAACTTGAAAAGAAGGTGATTTTGTTTTTTCTTTTTTTTTTTTTCCTACAGAATTCATCACTATTCTATGCAACTCAGATAAGAACTGCTAGCTGGAAAGCTAATTATATTCAGTTGAACCTAATTATTCAAAACCCCTTAATAAGAGGGGAAACTATTGCTGTTAGGGACAGACAAGTGTATTGGGCTGAAAATAGGATAAGATATTTTAAAGCTATATAGGTGTCAACCTACATTTGTTATGTATTGTTGCTATTCTTTCTCCTTCTAAGTGTGCTTTTAAAACCATGCTATGCTCATTATTTCCACAAGAAAAAAAAAAGAAGTCATAGGATTTCTTTATAGACTCAGATTTAGCCATGTTTAACTAGTGATTTGAAATAGGGATGTTAAAAGCAGCCTCCTCCTCCAGCAGGTCTGGACCTGAGGTCTCTACCCAGGCTGAGGGATGTGGCTGCCACTTCCATGTTTGCAGGTACAACCAGTAGTGAAGCTCCATACGTATTGCAGAGACACACAGAGACACTTGCATGCAGGACACTGGCACAGCTGGACAAGGTGCTGCCTTCAACAGCACCTACATAGAGGACTCACATAAACACAAGCACAGACAGCCAGGTCCTGCGCGTCCTCTTGGGCTGGCAGAGACAGGAGATCACTAGTGCAGGTGCACACACAACACTCTCCGGGTTTGCAAGCAGATGCACATTTGTGGCTTCCCTGAATACCATCATGGCACCTCTGTCTGCCCAGTGCCCCTGCCCACTTCCCAGCCCCCTTAACCATCCCACAGGTCCCCTACTGGCAGGGTGGTCCATTTCAGTGTTTGGTGCCACACACTGCACTCACACACTCCATTCATCCCACAGACACTCCACACTTGTGGGTCCCCCAGGTACCAGCAAGAACCCCATGCTGGCCTGGACCCAAGGTCCCCCTCTTCTCCAGCTGGTCCAGCTAAAGGTTTGTGAGTGACTATACATGCCCGCCCTATGCACACTTGGTCTGGGGAAGATACAGGCACTTGGCACCTGGGCTGTGTCCCATGGTCCTCCTTCAGCTGCCAGAGTTAAGCCCCTCACTCACCTTGCCCACACCAATTCCCCCAGTAGCTGATTTTTGAGACTTGTGCTGTTCCCACCCCATGGTTGAGGTTAAAACCCCCCACTGGCTCCAGTGGTCACTTGCTCTATTCTTTTCCAAACCTTATAAGCACACGATCCTTGCTATTGTACTGGGTTTATGTTTCCAGGTTTTGGTAGCAGTGGGGTAGCAGGACAACCTCTGTGAGGAGAGGCCAGGGCTGCTGCATGTCAGACACAGCCCGTTCGAGTCGGTTCCAACACGCCCACTCCAGGGCATAGCTGAGCCCCTCAGCCAAGATGGACGATCCTCTGGGAAAATGTATTTAAATGAGGGCAAAACACTGCACAGCAGTGAGGAGTGAGAGAAAAAAAGTGTGACCTGCAAATACCAAGGGCAGAAAAAAGTGGGTGGAGGAGGTGCTCCAGGCACTGGAGCAGGGATTGCCCTGCAGCCCATGGAAGAGACCACAGTGAAGCAGATATTTCACTGCAGCCTGTGGAACAAAATTCACCAAAAGCAGGTGTACATTCCCTGAAGGAACTGTGCCCATGGAAAACCTGCTCTGGAGCAGGAGAAAAGTGAGAGGAGGAAGGAGCAGCAGAGAGGAGCTGTTCTGGACTGTCCATATCCCCTATTCCCCATCCACCTGCACTGCTTGTACGGGAAGGTGAAGACTTGGGAATGAAGGACTGAAGTTGAGCCTGGAAAAAAGTAGGGAGTGGCAGAAAGCACTGTTTTAATTTTTCCTTTGTTTCTCACTAGTCAAATCTAATTTAATTGGCAATAAACTAATTTTTGCAAAGTTGAGTCTGTTTTGCCTGTGAAGGTAATTAGCAAGCAAACTCCCTGTCCTTACTTTTACCAATGAGCTTTTTCCATCTTATTTTCTCCCCCTGTCTTGTTGAGGAAGAGGAATGAGGCAGTGGCTGTGTGAGCATATGGCAAGCAGCCAAGTTAACCCACCACAGTCATTAGGATGCTCCAGCACTGGGACAGAGTTTGTGCACTCTTTGTCCACCCTCAGAGGCTTTCGAGACCAAACAGGATAAAGGCTTGTGCAACTTGGCCTGACTTCATAGCTGAGATTTAAGCAGGAATTTGGACCAGGTAACTCCCTTCAGTCCATTTCAACTTGAATTATGCCATAACTCTATGATAATACAGATGCTTCCTGTTCAAAGCAAATGACTAGTCAGGAAACTTTGATAATAAGAGCAGAGCTCACTCAAAATTTAAAGAATGTTCTGAAATAATTCAGTCATCCATACTGGAAAAACAAGAAGTATCTATAAAATTTGGCTGGAGATACAATTTAATGAGGAATGTTTAAATTTTAGAATTTAGTTTAAATCTGAGCTACAGGGTGTCTACCTAATATTCTAAAAAGGTGTCAAAAATACATTTGTAGTAGGAAAATGTGACTGGAATGGCTCATCACTTCAGCCTGCCAATTTTATTACTAGAATGGGTATTATCTAGAAGGAAGAACACAAAGAAGATTACACCCTCTAACAAAAGTAAGACCTTTAATGTCACTGGAAGTCTGCCTGGATGTTTGCAGAGAAAGACTGTCAGCTTCCAAAGTCCTTTTGTGAAAGATAGTTGTCATAAATGGGGAAAACAACTAAATAAACACATCACAACAACCCACAGATCTTTGCTAGTCTAATATTTGAGAAAAATGCTTGTTGATCCTAGATCTGAGGATCTAGGAAGAGTTTAAAGAGTTAATCCTCTACACAGTGCACAATTTCACACAATTTTAAAGCAGTCACATACAACAACTATCTTCAGTGACCCTTCCCAATTGCTATGTAAAAGCTTGCTGTGTATGATGTTTTGAAGCCTTTCTGCCATCAGCTGTGCAGTGTGTTCTGTACTGCTTCATCTCATATCATATTAGTGTTCTTATATTCCTCTGATGCCAAGCAGTAGAAAGCTGTATTTTTAGAATTGTCTTATAAAAAATGGCATTGGCCTCCAAAAACCTACTTTCAGGACAGGGCTATGTTCAAAGTAATATAGGAAGATCCAAGAAAGGTGATCTGATGCCTGATCTTATTTAGGTCTCATAATTAGTTTTCATGTCTGGAAACTGTGGCTTACTTGAAATTGTAATGCTGATTTCAGAGTTCAGTAAAAAAGGATATGCAAATTCTGGTAATAAAAGTTACAGTAGAAAATTGCCTCATCCTCCTAGCTTGTTAAAATCTTCTGGAATAAAATGAGAGGCATAAGTCAATGCAAGTTGCACAAAGAACAGAAGGTTTATCTTAAATTGGTCTGAAGAAAAAAAGTAATGATTAACGGCAATAGTCATCTATGAGGCATTTATTACCAGAAATTCATAAAAGAAGAAAAGGTAATTGTATTATTAATTCAGTTATATGTTTTTATAGGTTTAAATTAATTTTCTAAAGACTGTTAATTAAAACTAAAGTTAAGCCTTCACTGAGACTCCTCTGAATTGCCAAGAGTGCAAGGAGTTTGCTTCGTCAGCAGCCAGTTATGTATGGACCACACAACCTTTTTACAGAGCTAAGGTAAGTGAGGAGCAACTTGACTTGAGGAAGAAGAGCCAGTCCTAGGAAGAGCAGTCTTAGTATTAGTTAGATTTTGAAGTTTTTCCTCCATTACTGTGAACTCTGAATATATTCAGTAATGCTAACAACATCCAGAGACTGCTTACACGAGGGAGGATAGTGGAGCTGCTTTCAGCATTACCTTGGAGATCAGTCATCATCACAGCAGTCAAAAGCAACATGTAGTCCATCACATTCTCTTTTTGGATAGATTATGAATGTCCATACTATTTTCTTCCTCTGAAAAATTTTAAAATGAAGGAGCTTAAACATGTTCAACTTAGTATAGACAATTATGTATCATGTCTGATAATCATAGAATCATAGAACCATAGAATCATTATGGTTGGAAGAGACCTCAAAGATCATCAAGTCCAACCTTCTACCTGACACCACCATGCCCACTAAATCCACTAAACCATATCTTGAAGTGCCACATCTAAGCATTTTTTGCACACTGTATGGAGTATTTCTGTCAGATATGTTTATCAGGAGTATCTAAAGGGAAATTATCAAAATTACATTATGAAAAAAAAATGGGGGACACAATAATTATAGTTTCCTCTGCGAGAATTTTTACATGGATAATATTGTGGCCTTATAAAATCAAATAGATCTTTCTCACCCTCCCCCCCTTCTTAAAATAAAAACAATTTTAAGATTCCTTATCTTCTCTCACAAGCATCCTTGAGAATATGCAAAACAAAATGCATGGTACTTGCTATCAGAGAGTCATTCATGTGTGTTATCAATCAGCTGTTTCAGTGCCTTGCAGCGTGACAGTTAATAACTGTCCATAAATGTAGAGTCAGTAAATATAGGAATGAAATATGAAACTGCCTATAAATATGTAAATTGTCTCAAAAGTTTAAAAATGTTTGACACCAAGAATTTTTCAGTATAATGTGTTTGTTATTACCCCTGTAGTTAAAAAGAACTTTTCATCAAGGGTGTCAAACAGTAATATAGTTTTGTTTAATCTGTAAAATAACCTGCTGCTGAAGTTAGGCATCTGAAATTCTAAACACAGAAAACAAATGCTATAATACACAAAACTTTCCAGAGTCTCCAAAACTAACAACACATTTCTTAGATAAGAAGTGGGGAATTTTGTATTAAAAAGTAAAATCCAGAAGATTTTTAAATACTGATAAGTAATGAGCATCATGCTGATTTTCTGTACATCTCACCATGACATTGTCCTTCAGTCACTGCAAGAAATCCTAATAGCTCTTGTGGTTTTGTCCTTGTACCTCTGGATTTACTGTAGAGAGATCACCTGCATGACTAACAACAAAACTACAAAATTTTCTAATGGAGATACCTAATTTCTGAGATTAGAATATTGTTATTCATGATAATTTCAACATAAATCTATGCTGAAAAGATTGTTGATTTATATTTTGGGCTCTAGATAATAAAAGAGAACCTCTCTTACTTCACTGGAGTTTTGTGATAGTCCACTGAGAGATTCACACTAGAAAGTGGAATTCAATAAAGTCAGATATGTGACATTTCTCTTCTCCCAACTATACCTCCACAGTACTACACTAGGTTATTGCTTGTGCAAGAGAAAAAGATTTTTTAAATAATATTTCAAATCCACATGTTTAAGAAAAGAAATAATTCTTGATTCTTTTTCCACCTTCAGATCACAGAGTCACAGAATCACAGAATGGTCAGGGTTGGAAGGGACCTCTGGAGACCATCTAGTCCAAAGCCTACAGCAAGTTACACAGGAACATGTCCAGGCAGATTTTGAGTGTCTCCAGAGAGGAGACTCGATTAGATCACCCACATTGATAGACACTTCATTATTCCTTCCATTTCAGTTACATTTACCCTCTAGTCATAATACCCATATCAATTACTAGAAGTGCCTGCGATGTTTTCAGGACCATTTAAAGCCCTTCTTTGGTGGAGTGGTGGCATTTAACTGGTATGGGAAGCTGCTGTTGCCAAGGTCTGCCTTTTCTTGATTGATATAAAAAGGCAGCAGATTGCGTGCTATTGAAAATTATTTAAAGTCAGCAATAATAACTATAACATACATATATAATAGATATATAAAATAGGAAAAAAGACCTGAGATTTGTCATGTACTAAACCAATTATTAGTAAGTGTGAAGAGTCCTGAGAAAATCAAAAATATTTTTGTGACATAGAAGAAGCTTTTATACAGGAAGGAAGGAAGCATCCAAACATGATGTACTCGATACACATTGGTGAGATAAGTTTGCTGCCCTTGTTCCATTTGATTTTTAGTGGAGAGTTTAATGCTGAATTTCTTAAAGAAAACAACCAGAAAGATAGGAAAACAGGCAACATCAGAATGAGAAGAGAAAATCTCTCTGTTATCCAGATCTGAATTATTCACTGCCTGCTGTTTGGTATTCTCCTTTAAAAATACTTCAGTCACTCTACTCTCACAGCCAGAAACATGGTGCCTTAGTCAGCATCACAGCTGAGTGATTACATAGAACCACAGATTTTAATAATGGATTATGCAAACTAACTAGTTCTTAACTATTAGCATAGGAATAATTCCTCTCACTCTCCAACTGTATTTCTTAAAAAAATAGAAAAATCTATAAGAAAACTATTAGCTTGAAAATCTAATATTTTAAACAAATGTTTTATGTGACAAACAGCTAAAAGAGAGAGAAAATACAAGATAGAAGAGATTCAGGCTACTTGCTACAGGGCTTTACAAAATACTGCATGGGGTGACTGTATATAGAACAGTTACCCTGTGGGTTTTACTGAATCAGTTTTTTTGGAGCAGACAGGATCTGCCTTCTCAGTTCTTTAACTATATAGTGGCAATTCACCTAGAAACAATCACTTAAGCTCTACCAGATCTGATTGCCTTCTTAAAGCTTTCCTTTTCACCATATCATACTTTTATATGTTGCTGACTTCATGAGTGTGTAAATGGCAGTCATTGCATACATAGAAGAACAGTTTTCATCCAAATATGAACAATGGTGTCCTTCATATTCTCTATAGTCTTGTTGTACCTGGTTTGCTAGTGAATTAACAGCATCGGGAGTAAAAACAGATGTGAATTTCATGTAGAACTACCATGGTAAAAAAATCTTTTTTCAAAAAGTATTTAAAATTCTGCAGTCATACTATCACCCCTGAAAAACACTACATTATCTCAGTAACCTCCAGGCTAAATAAAGTTTACTCAAGGTCATGGCCCTTAATGAGTTCCCTGGATATCCTGAAATGTATGTCTTACCTACAAACAAAAATACTTTATTATAAAGTGGAATTCTTCTTGAATGATAAGGAAGGAAATTAATTAAGATTTTTATAGTGCAGCACTCACTCAGTTTTTTAGATTCTACCATGTTTTCTATGATATTAAAGATCAAAAAACCAGAAAAGTGCACTTGGGAATACAGATAATAATTTTTTAATGAAGGGGCGATGCTTGAGGTGAAAAAATCAATCTCTACATTAAAACAGGAATTTTAACTCATATTTTCATAAACATTTGACAGAAGGAAACTTTTGCTATAAAGCAAAATACTGTTCAGTGGAATATATAAATCTTTATAATGCATCGTGAAATGTAGCAGCAGTTTCATAGCTTATGCTTCATAAATATTTTTTTGAGTTATTGAAATGTGGACATATTAATTAAAATGAATGTCTAGAACTTAACTCCACCTTGACATTTAAGCGATTTCTGGAAAAGCTATTTAAGTTGCCAACTCTCCACAAGTCTCAGGAAAACTTGTAGATGTCATTTCTAGCTGTTAGAAATTAAGCAGACAATAGATTTATAATTCTAAGGGTTGGTTTTCTGTCTATTAATGTTTCCCTTGTTAACAGCCATCAAAAATTTTGAATATCAGTCAGTACAATGGAGATGATAAAATGGAAATTAGCTTACTGAATATGTAGAAATGACTTATTAGTAATGTCAAAAATATTGATCAGAGTGGTCACATCTGACCTCTGCAGAAATTATATTGAACCAAAATGTACATGCGTGTGCAATGCCTAATAACACTGGCAGCCTCTTTTTTTCCTTCAAGGAAAGTATAAGTTTTTTCTCCTGATATTTAGTTTTCATTTTCTGCTGTCCCATGATATTAGAATCTTTTGCTACTAACTATTAGCAATAATCCAAATTTAGCTTCTCAAACATGTACTGTAAAATATTATATTCCACTTCAGTGTCAAATGCCCTAAATAGAATGTTTCAGCCCATAACTTTAAAACATATAATGTTGCCAAATGCAGTTATTTTCTGTCACCAGCATGTCCCACAGGGGTAACTCTTCCTTTATTTTAGCAAGTTATAAAGATGTATTTAAAATTGTGCCTACATTTTTAGGTTTTATAAATTACAGAATTAGAAATGGTCACCATCCAGTTACTTATTGTATATTCTTTCCAGGTAGGTTGCAGCCTATTTAGAAGATTTTTCAGTCCCTTGCTGGCTGAGGATGCAATGCTTGTTCTCTCTTGTGTGATAAATGTAACTATAATTGAGAGAAAGGCAAAAGAAATGCTCTTAAAGGATCGGGAAAAAAAAGGGAATTCTGTTTCTAAATGTCTATTTCTGCAGGCAATAGATGTTGGGAATGTGAAGATTATAAGCCCCAGAAGCATTATGGTTTTTTATTTTGGTCCTAATTTCCCTTAATTTTTGTTCTATCATGCAGGAAGAAGAGTCGAAAACTTGGGGTGGAGAGGCGTGTATTAAGGTGAAGTGGTCAGAGGATTCTTAGCCTGTATCAATAGGTTAACAGTTCTGTCTAATTCAATACCACTATTAAGAATTGTCTTTAAAAAAATAAACACAAAAGCAAAAAAAGCAAATAACCACAAACAAAACTCAGGTTCTCCTCTTTGCTAGGAAGAGCCAGATCAAAGTTCTCTTTCCTGCATCCATTGCAAAGAACTGTCTAGCCATTTGCTTTTAAATTTACCTGCACTATAGCTGATTTTAGGTTGGAGAGAACTCATATATGGGATGTTTCAAATAACGTGCACAGCAGACTGTGAAAATCTAATTTGTGTAGTATACTATAGAGTTTCCTGATTTGTCTAAAAGCCTTCTGAAAAGAAAAGGAAAATAAGACCCATAGATACTATATATCTCTTGTATTGCAATTTTCTGTGTGACATACCTTTTTGAAAGCTTCTTGTTTCTTTCAGTTATCAGTTTCCAAATGAGATGAAGTTCAGACTTCAAATTTCTCTGACACTGAGGCTGTTAGCTCATTTCATATATGTTTCTTTGTTAAAGGACTCTTTTTTTTTTTTTTTCCACAATCCTTTGGAGGCAAAACTGATTTCTTAAATAAATGCTTGTCTAGCTCTACTTCTTGGAAAAATATTTGGATGATATTAAAAATCTTAATGATATTATCAATATTGTGTACATTTTTTGTATTTATTATTTATTTTTTAACAGCATTCCTAAGGAAGTATATTTTTAAAAGTTTCAGAACTTGGTCCTACATGAGTAAGTTGATGTGTTAATAAGAACAAACAATACTTTCTGTAAATATCAGGTTTTGGTTTTTTTCTTTCTTTCTTTCTTTTATTATTTTTTTTATTATTACATCCTCTGTCCAAACCAAGACAACATTTAGCAATTACATATACTTAGCTGTGTCTGCTCCACCTGAAATCCTTTTTTTGACAATGTCTGCCAGGCTCTTCACAGTACAGGAAGCTGATGGAAAGCTAATGCATAAACAGTCTGCATATGATTATTGTATTAGGTGTGCTAAAAGAGGAGAGAAGCTGCATTGGCAAGGAGTGACATATGCTGACATGAAATTATATTCCTAGATTTGCACCACCAGCTGGAAGAAATGTAACCCTGGAGCACTCTCCTTATGATATAACAAAGAAAGGTTACTGAGGAAGAGACTGGGTTTCAGTTACGCTTGCAAGGTGAATGTGCCTTCAGCAATTTCTGCACTTCCCAGCACAGGTCCTGCAAGAGCTCTCTGTTAGCTGCTCTCATTTTCCTCTTTTCCTGCTTATAGGTAACTTACCTTGATCAGTCTCTTAGTTGTACTATTGACTTGGCAGGGGTAATAGATTTCCATTGTGTTTGGGGGTTTAATGCAGTTTATTACTATGTCAAAATTTGATTAACTTTTGTGCATGGAAATCTACAGTTTCTAGTAAAGGACTCAATCATGTGCTTTGACACAAGCCTACGGAGGGAAGAAAGTCATACGAGAACATGTCTAGAAAAGTGAGGGATAAGGTCTAAGATGAAAATGAAAATATCTATATCTAAAATTATTCAACATATTTACTCTTTTGGAACAGCACTTAGACATAAGCAACTTCACAATCATCAGTGAAACTTCATTGATTCCTGAAGGTGACATCTGAGAACACTTATTTGATGCTTCATGAAATCAGTGGGAGATAAACATTTCAAAATATCTATGTTTCTTAGGTTTGAATGAAACAGAAATCCTGCATAAGCAGCCTTTTCCATTCATCAGTATATTGACTGTGCCAAAAAAAAATCAGTTTTGGAAGAGTATAACCGAAATAATTTCATCCTGAACTGGGGTATTATTAAGTCATTCCTTAGTTTTTATGAGAAACCTTCTAGTACTCAGTCAGACAATAGTTTTAATGATTTAATGAATACAGTGAGAAATTTGGAATTTAAGATAAGCTTTTGAGTTATTATCAAGTGTTATCCATGTCTTTCAGCTAGTTGCTAGTTCTATTTCAATAGGTTATGTCAACCAGTTGGTATACTAGTTGAAGATATTTGTGTCACTGAAGATCTAGGTTATTGATTGGGCCAGAGCAAATACATCTGGCTTCTTCTAATGTAAGTTGACCAGATGTGAATTTTGAAATGCCAGACAGAACAAGCTATCTTAAATTTGGAAAAATACCCACACACACAAAACAAAACAGAACAAAAGAAAACAACTCCACTCCTAACCCCCAGTTCCTATATTTAAAGGGGAGGGGACAGGAATGAATATGTCATAACAAATGTCTTGATGGTTCCAGTTAATTCTTTGTCCAGAATTTGGATCTTGAATTAAATCACAACTGAAGTGAGTCATCACAGTAAAAATGAGCACAGGCAGATGAAATACATGCTTTTAAGATATCTTCCTGACGGCCATTTTTCTCTCATTTGTGAGAACACATGAAGGATAAGGAAAGTTAGGATGTTTGTTTTCTTGGAATTTTCTAAGGAATGGCCCAATTAAGAAAATGCTGATAGGAGCTATGTCTCTGTCTATTCACAGACTAGGTTTCAGACATCACCTTTCAAAGCTGTAGATAACTGAAATTGTTGGTGAAATATATTACTTGTTATTATTAATAAAGTGTTATTTAGAGCTCCACGAATAGATGAGTACAAGAGAAAAAAGCCCTAAGGACAGATTCTAGGGACATGTAAATTAGTATATTTCTGTTGTCCTTAATGAGATTAGGTCAATTTACATCAGTTGAGGATCTATTCAATGTTACATTAATATGAACTGATAATGTTACATTTACAAGTTTAATAAGTTTAATACTGATTCAGAGTTAAATTTGCTTCTTGTACACTAGCATGCTTCCAATTTTCTTTAAGACACAATATTTTTTATTCTCCTTTCCAGCCTTGTTCAATCCCAGAGCATTTCTTACTACAGAAGTATGTATTTTTAGTATGATATTGAAGCTGAGGGGCTTAATTTAATTACATGATCATGTGCTAGGTCATTGTCATTTTCCTTTAGGGTGATGGTATTTTCATAGCTAATTTACACTAGCAACTGTGAAGTTGCATACATTTTAAAGATTGACTGTTTCGTAAGTGAATTTCTTAATATCTGAAGGACAGATATAAATCATTAATTTTGTTGATATCTTTGTGTCTACAGGGGCAAGATAATCTCTTTTCAATTGTTTTACAAATTGTCATGGGAGGACTGCCTACACTTTGGACAGTAGAGTATTGCACAAAAGATTTTTTATATTGTTATAGAAGAAAAGCAAATGGTTGTATTTTAAAAATGGCCAGACATAGAAAGAATAGATAATACCACTCTGAATATTGATACAGTCTTACCTGTACTTGTAAAAACAGAAAGAAAGGGTAGCAATTTTATGTAGATTCACAGATTTAAAGTTTCCTGCCACACCTATTTCCTAAGCGAGCCACGGGTCACAATGGTATTTTTAGCATGTGAACAGCATTGCGGGGAGGGGGACTGTGAAATGCTAAACTTATTTTATACTCTGAGGTTACCAAATAGAGTTCTGAGGTTTACAGCACTTTATGTAAATTATTGTTTCTTGCCTGTGGCTTTCAATCTTTGGAATGGTTTGGAGAACAATTGAAGCATAATCTATTTTTGAAAATGTTAGTAACACAGTTAAGATTCAGAATATATATCTTATATTCAACTGACTATGCCAATTGACAAGTAATGACTTATAAATATTTTTCCAGAGTAAATAAAAATATGTTTAATCAAAAGCAATTGTTGCGTTATGCAGTTAAAAAAATCACATGACCTTTCCTTATATTCAACTGACTATGCCAATTGACAAGTAATGACTTATAAATATTTTTCCAGAGTAAATAAAAATGTTTAATCAAAAGCAATTGTTGTGTTATGCAGTTAAAAAAATCACATAACCTTTCCTCAAGTTGTATTATATATCCATATAAAAAAACCTGAGAAATTTAAATTTGTGACACACTTCACATTCCTAAGCATCTTCTTTTTTAAAACCTTTATTCAAACTGCATGCTGTGTAATTCCCGCAATGTTTCTGTGCTCTCATAGGAATGAACAGGATAAATACATAGATCAAAAAGGGGGCACACTGCTCTCCAGAGAGCAATTAGTGATCATTTGCATAGTCCCTATAATGCAAATGTGAAATAAAAGCCATGTGTCCCAACTGATGTCCCAGAAGAAGAGAAAGCCTTATTTTGAACAACTTCACTCTAGATAGTACTTCTAATGTCCTATGCGTACCTGTGTTTCAGGGAAATCTGTAGTTTTCAGCACTTTATCAATGACAACAGTCAGGTTTACACTTGTGTATATTTTTAACCTTTCCATTTCCTTGTTCTGGGTCAGTAACTTACGAATTTACAGATTCTTTGGATCGTCTTCTTCAATGTAATCACCACCCTGCTCATCCCACTACAGCCATCCTCACAAAAATCTCTATTGTTTGGCATTAGTCTTAATTTATGGGAAAACTTCTAATTCTCCTGGTTAGTTTGCTATTTTCCCTCCGTTTACTTTCCTCTCCTCACACCCCAACTCCATTTGCTTCTCTACTGCTGACCCCTGTCTTCACCACACTGGCTCCACAGACCCACTGGGGGTCTGTGGGCTGGCACCTGTCGGTGAGGGCATAGCCAGGACAGATCACCCATGGTGCCTGGCTTGTCCACCTGGCAGAGCAGACTGGCTCCTGGTGTTGCCTAACAGTGAAATTATTCATATTTTAATAAAAAGAGGCAAATTTGTAAGATTGTGTGTTCTGGTATTTGCATATTTTGTGTTCAAAGAAAAGACTCAACCTAAATCATGCTATGCAGGGAGTAATTTTTATATATTTGCTTGAAATTGAGCTCCAGTGTGAACTCAAAATTAAAATTGTCTCTGTCTCATGAAGTGACATATTGCATATGTAGTTTTCATAAGAAGATGAATTATTTTTACCAGTCCCTAGGAAATTTTAGATTACAACATCTGATCTGCCATCTATATCAGGTATTTGAGATATCTTTAAAAGGAATCTGCATTTTAGACAAAAAAGTACACCTTAAATCTGATTTACTTCAAATTTACTGCAGAAGATACTAATCCATAGTATTGCATGACTTCTTTTTTACCAATAATTTTATGTGTGCTGATTTTGGCTGCAATATAGAATTAATTTTGTTCATAGTAGCTGGTATGGGACTATGTTTTGAACTTGTGCTGGAAACGATGTTGATAACAGAAGGATGGTTTCATTGCTGCTGAGCAGGGCTTACACAGAGTCAAGGCCGTTTCAGCTTCTCACCCCATCCCACCAGCAAGGAGGTTTGGGGTGCACAAGGAGTTGGGAGTGGACACAGCCGGGACAGCTGACCCCAAATAACCAAAGGGATATCCTATACCATATGATGTCATGCTCAGTATATAAAGCTGGAGGAAGAAGAAGGAAAGGGGGGAACGTTCGTAGTTATGGTGTTTCGTCTTCCCAAGTAACCGTTACATGTGATGGAGCCCTGCTTTCCTGGAGATGGCTGAACACCTGCCTGTCCATGAGGAGTGGCGAATGAATTCCTTGTTTTGTTTTGCTTGTGTGCAGCTTTTGCTTTACTTGTTAAACTGTCTTTATCTGAACCCACAAGTTTTCTCACTTTTACCTTTTCGATTCTCTCTCCCATCCCGTCAGGGGCGGAGTGAGCGAGTGGCTGTCTGGGGCTTAGTTGCTAGCTGGGGTCAAATCACAACATATGTAAGTGAGGTATATGTTATAAAGATAAAACCCAATGTCAAGAAGCAGTTTCTAGATTAGTCCATTCTGATTTAAAAAAAAAGTAATTTTCAAAACTGAAGCTGTCAGTGTTTGTTTGGAAGAAACTTTCAGTTTTATTTTAGGTGGCTGGTTCACTGACAATTATGTAACTAGTGACTTGACCACAGATGCTCAGTGTCTGTATTTCTTGAACAAGATCCAATTAAAAGCTTACCATCTGCCATAAATCTTTGTCTCCGTGTGGCTTTCAAGTGGCATGCATTAGCGTTCAAGCCTTAGCCTTTCATTTGCTGTTGTCAAGTTATCCAGACATTGCTTTACTAGGAGTTTTTCAGAAACTCCAAGCATTTGTTTGTCTGTTTGTTTCATTAGTTTATTTACTTGGTTGGTTGGTTTGGTTCTTTGTTGTTTTTTGTTGTTTTTTTGTTTTGTTTTGGTTTGGTTTTTTGCTATAGCCAAAGGTTCAAAGGTTCTCAGAAAAAGTTGTTTTGGAATATAACTCAGTTATTGTCAAGCAGTATTGATAATCCCATTGAAGATTTGGCAGATTTGGGGGCCAGTGAGAATTTCATAGGAAAATACTGACAGAAGTGGATTTCAGAAAAGTAGCATAAATGAAAATTCTTTGGATGTGGAAGCATGGAAGATGTTTTGTAAATAAATTTAATACAAAGGGAATGTTTAGGGATGTAGAAAAGTTTGACATTTATTTTCTATAAATAAATTCTAGAAGTTGGAGCATTGTGCTTTTTCCACAAATATTTATTTTTGTTTGAAATCAGGATATGAACTTATGTTATTTCTCTGGGGTGAGAACTGGATTCTTTTGTTTAAGTCAAAGACATCAAAGAGTCTAGTGTCACCCTATGGTGTCTGTAGGACTGACAGATATCTCGGAGGATCTACAACAGTTCAAAACCCTTCTGGGAAGGCAGATGGAATGAGGCAGCTTCCTCTATGACATCCAAGTAGCACTGAATGCCCACCCATAGAAAATCGAATCATTTTGTAGGTGATACTTCAGGGTGAGCACCGTCCCTCTCTAAGGTAAACCTGACTATATTGTCTGGAACTCCATTGATTGTAATGGGAAGGTATTACACTGTGATTTCTGCTCAGATTAGAGGTTGATAAATTGTAACATCTACAATGAGTAGACACTTGTAGGTATTTTCTTCAGTGAACTTGAATAAAGTATGTAGTTATTTTTCCATGTTGGACAACAAATTGTAATATTCTTCACAATCTAACAACTTCTTCCTGTAAATGCAGGAAAGGTGTGAATTATTCTTTTCTTGGGAAATGGTTTGTAATTTCCTTCCTCCATACCCCCACGTTATTTGCCTCAAAGAAGAGAGGAATAATGCAATATATGACAAAACCATGACTGCAAGCATATTTAATTGTAAAAGTCACCTCTTAAGAATAAAGTGTGTTCCTAAAATAGTACTTAATTGTTGCAATTTAAATTTGAAAGAAACAAGACCAACATGAATTAAATGAATCAGAAATATACATCCACTCTGAATCTGAAAATGTGTCCATTTATTAGTATTACTAAGGATACCAAGGCATCTTAGATGCTTCAGAAGAAAATATCCTAATACAGTGGTATGGCTGGATACAAAAAACAGACTAGGAAAGCTCAAGGGCTCAAGTCTCCAAAACACATTATTTAGGTTCCTGATCATGGAGTAGAATCCAGAATCTGTTATTAGCAGTGTTGTTTCTAAAACCACAAAACTGGTATTAGACATTTCGAAGAAGATCCCAAATAGTCTCCTGAGAGAGAGATGACTTTCTTATCGTCTTGAGGATGAGGCAGTGGCATACCCAGAATAATCCTTCACTGCTCATGAACATCAGTCATGGCACTTTGGTTAGCCTGAGCATCCTCCAATGGTCAGTTCTGCTGGCCTGACAAAAAGCAGTCCTAACCAGGCAAAGGCCCTAGTCTTAAGAATATTGTCACAGGTAAATGTACTGTAAAGAATCATGTCTTATGGCAGAAAGATACAGAGTAGATGACCCAAGAAATGTTTCCTGTCCCTAATTTCTTTACCTCTACAACGAATATAATGAGCACCATATGGAAAGAATTGTTTAGCTGTAACAAATCAAAGAGAAGAAAAACGTGAAAGTATAGCTCTACAAACACTGTTATGGTTCTTCTAACATGCTGAGAAACCTTCATATATATGTGTGCACACATATATACACTCCTCCCCCCCATCCCTTAGTATTTGATTTCCATAAAATGCAATGAGATTGAATTTTTCTGAGAGCAATTCACCTGATTAACATCTGAAATTCTGGGAATTTTACTTTGTTAGAAATTTAATTCTGCACCTGACTTAGAAAGTAAAGAGGCAAGTGGACTTTTTACAGAATATTTAGTAAAGACTGTTAGTGTAGAAATAGCCTAGGAAGTTATTTTTCATGATTAACTATTCAGCACACCAAGCCTTGCTTCATATCTCCTGAAGGTAGCATGCACAGTACAACTTCAGTTTTTTGAATAAACCTAAATTACAATTTTATAATTATTCACATTGAGATAAAATCTTGGAATGAAGTAATGTTTCTCTGTGTCCTTTACTAAATTTACTGACTAAGTATTTTTGCCTTCCTCAAACCTCAAATATTATTCAAAGTGACATATGCTTTCTTTTGCTGCTTTGCCTGTAGCAGAAATGTATGGTATTCCCCTGGCCTTGGTAATTTAATTTTCTAAGAACTAAGAAATCTATTTTCTTAGTCTGTGTTGCTCTAGTTTTATTTCCCCTACACACAAACCTTTATCTGGAGTAATGTATGTAACGTTTTTAGTATGCTGTTAGGGTACCCTACTATTATAATTCATAATAGTTGTAAACATTAAGCAAGTTTAATTCTCAAGGTAATCTCTGATGCTGTGTGACTTACATGACACACAAAATCACAACTTTATTTCTATACTGTTATTTACATATTTTTAAAGTACATCTGCTTAAATTTTTTAGAAATTTTATATTCAGTTGGAAAAAATTTACCCCTGTTCTATATAAACAACTCTAAACACTAAAATGTGACTAAATTAACTTAAATTATTCTCTGAGTTGTATGCAGAAAGCTTCAATGCTCCAGCAAAAAATGTTTAATATAAAAATGTTTTTCTCATTAACTTAAAGAGCAATAATTTTTAACTAGGAATATTCAAGTTCACATGGTATTCTTCTGTCCCACTTAAACCTCACTTTCATTTCCACTTTTCAGTGAGTAAAATGGAAAGGACTCTGTGCAAGAAAATAGCTAGATAAGAGTATGCTGTTGAAAGCATAATAGAGAGACAAAAAAATTGCTACAATATATTTTCAGTACATATTCTTTTTCTTAGAGTTAAGGGCTAGAGTAGCATAATGGATCTTTAATCCCTAAATTTGTCAAAGAATTCCCTAGCTGCAAAAGAGCAGACAACAATTGCCTTCTAGCTCTCCCTTGTAACAAGCTAGTCTCCTCCACTGATGAAGTACTGTACCACACAATTGTAAAAATTCTTAGTCTAAAAATGTTTTATTGAACTCTCAGTTTTTGATCCTTCCTCCTCAAAAGTCCATCTACTTTGTTTAGTTGTTTATTTTTATTTAGCCGTAGCCTATTACAAATATTAAATATTTGCATATACAAATATACAAAATATATAAATATATGTGCATGCATAATATACATAAATTGTACTAGGAGCTAAACATTAGGTCTACTCCTTATCCATCTCTATGCCTAACCATTGGGCTATGAAGTTAGATCCCCATTAACTGAAATAATCTTGTTATATTATTTTAATGTACAAAACATTATTTTCTTCTGTCACACTTTGTTTTCATATTTGAGCATATTGACTTCATAATTATAATTTCCTAATCTGTATGTTTACTTTTGGTTACAACAAATTTTTTCCCGTTTTTTTCCAATTACTTTGTTTTTCTGCTATATAGATGAACTTTCTTGCATAATTTCTATCAGCAGTTCCTTTGAATTACTACAGATAGGTAATATGTTCCGCTGAATTCTAGTGGAAACTGTAGATGTGGATGTGAAGTTGAAGAGGTCAAAAAAATCACACAATACCTTATTAAGGAAAAAACCATGGTGACATTTACATTCTTTGTTACAATGCAGATTATATCAAACGACTCCAAGGCACAATCTCCTCTCTAGTTACTATTTTTGAATAGTCAATTTTTTTTAATAAATTTATAGACATGTTTCTAATGACATACAGTCCAAATATATAAAACATGTTTTGCAAGAGTCTTTTAATCTCCATCTATTCTTTCTCAAGTGATCCATAGCCAGTTGGATCATATTTATAAAATCACCATAATTCACCCTGTATCTTTTCTGTTCTACTTCATTTACTTAATCCCCAATTTTTTTCCTTCACTTTTTTCTCACTTCTGTTTCCTGACGTTTTTAACACCTGATAAATGAATACTTGTGCAATTGTATGCAAAGATTGGTAGTCCACTGATTCTGCTGACTGAGGATAGTACTGATGGGGAACTAAGTATGGGTGTTTGCAATTCTTTAAGATTACCCAAAACATACGGCAAATACAGGTTCTGGAATTTCTCCAATCAAGATGACAATTTCTGCACTGAAAAGTCGTCATCACTACTTTTTCATACTGCAGATGACAACCACAAAGTCTGTAGAGAGGCATAGTCTAAGAGTTCTCTTTGGAAGAAGACCTTTTATTTAGTTTTGCCTTTTTTTTTTTTTCCCCTTCATTTTTTCCCCTCCCACTCCCAGATAGGCTTTTACAGAAAGGAAAAAAAAAAAAAAAAAAAAGCATAGTAAAAAATGAACTGTAGTGGAAAAAGAAACAAACTCCAGGAATGACCAAAAATTAATGCAACAATAGCTTTCAATAAAAGGTCAATAATAGCAGACAGAGAAAACAAGCTCAGTTAAAGGCATGGCTAAAAAGAAAGAAATTATATTCCTATACACCATACAGATGAAAACTAAATAGTTCTAGAGATCAAATAAAAACCAATTTAGATTAAGAAGTAGACTAAATATAGATACAGGAAAGACATAAAAAAAAGGAAGAAACTTTAAGTTAGAGTTTTAAAAATATTTCAGATGTACAAGCTTTCAATGTTTTATCTCAAATTTCTTTCATCGCATGTATTTCTTCTGGTAAAAGTCTGAAACCAGGAATTTTTATTGGATCAATTTAGCCTTTAACATCATGCCACATCCGTCTCATACATACAGATGATTTATATTCTATCTAATCCAAAACCTTAAAGGCTCACAGACTTCCGTAGTAACTTTTAATCAGCCATTTCTATTCTGAGATTTTAAGGACTTTTTCTCTTATGCACCATCACAAACATTAACCAGAAGGAACTTTTAAATAATAAAAAAAAAGTTTTCAGGCTCATGTGACACTTTAAGACATAACCAGACAAAAGAAAAACGCCACCACCTCCCTGCTTTTTCCTTGAGAAAAGTCAAGGGATAGCAAAGATTGCATTTAAGTACTGATACTTTTCAACCTATGCCCATATCAGCATCTGTCAGCACTGGCAAATAAGCAAATACTCTGAATCATTAAATGAAGCTTTATCTGCATTGCAGATGTCACTTTCTTATACAGTGGAACACATGTAACACCATTCCAACAGTTTCAGAGAATTAAACTGAGCTGAGCACAGTGTTGCCACCCTGCTAGTCATTATTTGCTCTTCAACACTGAATGTTTGATGAAGATGTAGACACAGCAAGTGTGTTAGGCTAATGGGTATATCTTCAGATCTTCTAACAGACGCAATGAAATATTTAGTTTCCACCTGGACAGTCTGAGACAGAAAGAAAGGATTCCGGGGAAGTTCTCCAAAACATAAACTGCAGTGACTTTCTGGTCTACAGTGAATCTTACCATAGGGCCCATAGGAACGCTCATCTGCATGTACCATCCCTCTTTTGGTCACACAGCTTTATATCATGTTGTTATTCTGCTTCATTCTGTCAAATTTGTAGAAAGAGTTCATAGAAAGAAAGGTTTTCTTATGTATTTTTCCTATAGTCATTTTAACTTCTAGTAGGTTGGCATTTTTTTCATTGGTTTTGAAACACCGACAATGATGGTCAATATATTTTGACTTTACAGGGGTAATATTTTATACTGCACCTCCTGTGTTTAATGATTGCATGTGCTAAGATTGAAAAGTACTTCATCATAATTAGAAGCTAGTGTCTCTGCCAAGACTGGGAAGTCCATGTACCAGCAGAATAGAGAGATTAGTTAAAAAAAACCAAACCCAAACAACCTCTTAGGAAAGAAGAATAAGTTGGACACTACTGAAAAATACATAGCTCATCAGTGTTCTACAGCTGAACTGAATTTATTTTCTACTCAGAGGTCAGAAAGCACTGCTTGAAGCAAATACTCTTGAAAGTACCTTTGCATAATTATGATTAGATCCCTAGAAGTATTTAAGTTGAATTTTGACATTTGATGACTAAATCTCTGAAAATTGAGTTCATCATTTATCACCAGTGAGATGGAAAAGCAGTCTGCAGGGACCAAGAGATATTATTGTGTACCTAGAATACCATGAAACCACAGAAGACTATTATTTCCCTAATCTGCACAAATTGTTGGGTGGAATCTGTATTATTCATTAATTATTCATTATCCATGAAGAAACATAGTTTCTAAGTTTTTCTCTAGAAATATGCACATATGAAATACAAGTTAAACATAGTCTGAAACCAGTAGTTTGGGTTATTTGTAACAACGCTAGAGGTACTTACTGATGCAATGACATATACAATGGCAGAAGTTCCCTTTTTTTACATCTTGACCTTTTCATGCCCTATTGAGAGTACTGCAGGGGCTTCTAACCTTCACATATATCCCTAATTCCTTAATAATCACTATTTACTATCTCTGTATCCTAAAAAAAAAAGTAAATAATTAATTTTCCTTTTACACCTAAATTTAAAGCAAATGTTACTGAGATTCACCTAGGTTAACACTGTAAACTATAGAAAAATTTCTGTCAAAAGAGTACTTAATCACAAGTACTAAAAGCAGTTATGACATTTATTACAGCCATTAATAAATTACCTCAAATACTTCACATCAACTTAAATATGCTGAAATTTTGAGCCATAATTAGGCATAAGAATGCAGTTTATGACAAGGCTATGCCAACTTAAGAAGTTTTCATTCCAATCAGAGGTACTCTCTTGTATCCTAAATCCCAAATGTCACTATAAATTAGTTACTGTTGCAACATAAAATAGAAGATTCTAGCTTCAGGTGAACCATTAAATATGCATCTTCCAACTTTAAAAAAGACATTTCAAAATGAAAAATTGTTGGCTCCAACTTTTTCAATTTCTGTGTTGCGTTAGGTGCCAGAAATGACTTTGAAAATGATAGCCTCTGGGTAAAGCAGAATGTATACAAACTGCTTCATTTTACATTTCAATAGTCTAAGCTGACTGCATTAATCAAGTGGAGGCAGTCATCATGTAGTCAAATAGACACCTTCTACCTGACCTTGCAGATTTTGTTACTAATAGACTTAAGGTTTTCTGAAATGGTGTTAATCCTCATTAGGACTGATGCAGGTCATACTGTACAGCATTGCAAGTCTGCATCCCAGGTTGCAAAGTCAGGGGAAAAAGGAAAACAGCATCTCAAATTAAACAACTCTAGATTTTACTACAGGCAGAAGACGTTCCACTGGTATGCTTTGTCTCATCACTCCTAGAAACAGTGCACATTTCCAGTTTATTTCTACTCCATCTCAGAAAACAACAGCTGTAGCAAAATAAGGAAATATGCACTGTTTTTCCACCTGTCAGAATAAATGAATGGCATAAAATTAATATTTCAAGAGGTATTCAGTGGCTTACCCATGCATATTTATATGCTGTTTCCTATTGTTGATGAGATGAAGAAACAATTTCCCCCTCCATTCTTGCTTTCTTGTCAAGTATATATTTTAAGTTCCTTAAATTGTGGGGGGCTGCCTTGAATTTTTTTTTTTTTTTCAAGGCTTTCTCCTATGCATATATCCATCTTCCATAACTTTGCCATCCACCAAACACTTCAATTTGATGGTCTCCTTTTTTCCTATATTTCTTTCTGTTTATATTGCCTTTTTAAATTTCTTCATTTTTTTCTTGTGTGATATTTATTTATTTCTAGTCTGACTTCATGTGACTTTGTGATTTTCTTTCTATACCTTCTTTACTATTGGCTGTTTTTCCTTTTCCTTATACTCGTCTCTATTCTTAACTTTCTTTTTTTTTAATTCCTTTTGTTGCTATATATTCTGCTACAGTCTTTTTTCTCTATATACTTTTCTTTGTCTCCCATTTTAACATTTTTTAAACTTCACTCCATATGTAGGGTTATTCTAACAGCAATAAAACATTGCCATACTTAGCTATATTTCACATAAAATAAAAGGACTTTAAAAATGCATTGCTTTCACAGGAAGAATGGTGGGCCTATTGGCAATATTACGTAATTTTTCAAAAAGCTACTGGTCAAGGAAAATTATCAGAATAATCTAAGATACTGTGTACTTTAGTACAGTTTGTATCTCTTCATTGTCATTACTGCCAGAAAACTAATTAAAACCAATATACTTTAAAGGTTGATACATACTCATAGTTTAGATAGAGATTTCAAAAGCCACACAGAAAACTAGGATAACACCTTGAAATGTTTGAAGGTGGAAAATGAACCAGAATTTACTGTCCTTGTCAGTCTGCTTCAGAACTATAGTGACTTATGTTAACATTCAGCTATGTGAATAATATTTCTTTGTTGTGTTGTCTGTTTTGACAGGACTTCTGAAGGACTATCTAATCTCTTTTCCTTATTAGTATAATGTGACACTTTCATTATGAAACCAATTTTCAAAAAGATTATCAAACTTGTTCTTGTTTCTGTAACTTCTATCAACTGCTTCATTTTTGTGGGCTAGAATCAAAAAGGAACCAGTTATAGTAATATTCATTCTTTTATTTTGTTTTTGGATATCAGTGATGTTCTTTACAAAACCCTAACTGATGTGTAGGTATGTGTCTTCTGTATTTGTGAAATCCTAGCACCACTGAGATCAACTTGACCTCAGAGAACCCAATTTGTTCCATAACCTTTCCCGGCACCGAGGTCAGGCTGACAGGCCTGTAGTTCCCCGGATCCTCCTTCCGGCCCTTCTTGTAGATGGGCGTCACATTAGCTAGCCTACTATTAGCCTACTTTGAAGAACATCACTCATACACCATTGCTGACCACACTTTCTAATGTATGCTTTTCATATATCTGCAGTTTTCTTACTATATCTTCTAAGATAAAACTCTAAAACATCATCAGTTCTATGAAAATAATCTGGTTTGGGTTGAGAAATAAATCAGATTCAAACCTTTGCAGGCATTTCTAAACTGTTTTAAAGTTTTCATGTATAAATTTTGTTTGTCAAGTACCAGAGAGCTTATAATTTTTTGCCCACTCATTGATGTGCAGCTGTTGATCTCATAAGCTGTCGAGGTGCATGCTTTAAATTTATTGCAAAGACAAAATCAACCAGGGTATTTTAAAGGGCAATGAAGATAACTGTGTGCTAAAGTGTGCTAAAGCACCAGGTTTCGTTTCACATCGACAATAATCAAAGTGTGTTCACATGGTTAGCTACTGTCACTAAAAGTGTGTTAATTATTTTTGCCACAGAAAACTCTGCTAGAATACGTGCAGGATTTTTTTTTACATTGAAAAACTTCAAGTCTACCAAGGAGGAATCATTCTCATGGATAAGCAAAAAAATTACAAATCAGAAAAAATTAGTCAAAGTTCTAATTGAGTATTGGTTCATCTTGTACAACGCATTGTACACTCATTTTGTTATGCACCCATACTCCACCCTATTTCATTTATTAATGGATTCATAGTCACAGAGAGGAAAGACAAAAAATGCTTATTTTTAATTATGTGAACTGTTCTACAGAATAGATTGAAGAAACTGATAAGTGAAAGTAAATACATGCTTACTGCTTGTCAGGTTTAGTTCTTGGTCATGGTATTGTAGATTTCTTGGTGCAATTTTGTGTGAATACGTTCAACTTAAATAATATATATATATACTTTGTATATGTCTAAATTTGTTGTTTAAGAAAATGTCCAAATATTTTTATTTATCCAGGATAGGTTTATTTAATGACTTCATGAATACATGAATACTGCATGAATAATTATCAGACCTGGTGCTCAACTCAACAGTCTTTAATCTACAAATTCATCTCCCTGTGGAAAGAAATTACCTATGCAGCACCTAGGGTAATTTCCTTGCCATGGTACATCAATTCTGACCTTTTTCCTATATCCACTCCTGAAGTATATGAGAGGATCCTAAGCATGTATAGCTCCTTCAGGACACACCATCATTTTCTCTGTCAGCTATGGATTCAGTGGATTCCAGAGTGTATTTGAACTCTGAAGTCTTACATTTCTGCCTTCAAACTTTTATAGCATTTTGAACTCTATGAAGGGAAACTCACTTCATACTATCAAGTGAAATAAATCAGGCAAGCAAAGAGTAGTACTGCTTTCCATTTGAAATATGGAAACAGCAGACTATGACAGTATAAAATACACTGTAATTTTATAGAAAGAAGAGTCTGGATCTAACATACCTGTTTACATATAAAGAAACCAAGATCTTCTATACTTTCTATGGAGTACAGTGCTCCACTTGTTTCACCTGTGCAGTTTCATTACTACAGCTCATGGTTGCCTTTTCCCAACTTGTATACTCTGGTTTATGAATCCCTCCAGTCTATATATAGGCTTTCGTACTTTTCCACCATAGCTACACCACCTGAACTCATAACTTCCATTCCTCAAGGAATTGCCTCAACAGTGAAGCTGTAAGCTATCATTGGGCCTGGAGAGGGATGGAAAAAGAGAGCGCTCTTTCTTTCTCTTAGTAAAACATTGTTCAGTAAGAGATTAAAAATTCACAGATCCAGAGAAAGACAGATTCTGTAATTTCATGGCAGGTGAAAATTCTTCTATGAAGGAAGGCAATGACAAGCATTTTCTTTCTAAATTGTTTCTACTTTGTTTCCAGTGCCCACTCAGCATAAAATTCCCAACCAGTTTTAGGAGCAGAACCCAGCAGCCTCTCGCCCTGCCTGACCAACGCTGACTGTTAGAGCACAGTCTCTCTTCCCCCATGCTGGCACCCATCGGTCCTTTTTGCTCAGCTGCACAACAAGAGACTCTGACAGCCTAAACCTTTCTAAGCAGAGGGAAGGGAGGGGAAGCTGATTAACTAGCATTTCAATTAATTTACTTAAAAATTGAATCTGAAGTACAGAAGCTTTTGACGATAGCTCTATTAGCAAAGCCCTCTAGTGGAGGCACATTTTAAACTGGTAGCATCTCTTTTTCCTCTTGAATACTTAATGTTACCAAACAGCATCAGAAAGATTCATCAGCTTTAATTCTATCAGCATGGATAGGATTTTTTTTTTCCACATTTCTGACACTTTTCTAACATTATAGTCTCAAACTGCGCCGGGGAAGTTCAGGTTAGAAATTAGGAGGCATTTCCTCACAGAAGGGGTCGTTAGGCATTGGAATGGGCTGCCCAGGGAGGTGGTGGAGTCACCATCCCTGGAGATCTTTGAGAACAGACTAGACGTGGCACTTAGTGCCATGGTCTAGTTGACACGGCGGTGTTAGGGCAAAGGTTGGACTCAATGATCCCAGAGGTCTCTTCCAACCAAATCGATTGTGTGATTCTGTAACTGTTCGTCTGTAACAGCAAATTTTGACGGTGAACACTTAACACTTAATAAGGAACTTAGTCTTTAGACAGAAATAATAAATCTTTATGATTATACACAAGTAGAAGAGGGGTGAAAAGTGAGAAGCTGGGGGAATCAAGCTTGTTTCCTCCAATAAACAGAATAGCTTACATTTTTATTCTACTGCAAAATGACCTACAAAAACCAGTTTTTCACTATTGGAGCTCTCAAATTTGCACATTAAATATAAAAGAGGGTCTAAGCCTGAAGCAGCTACTTTCAACACAGCTTCTAAAGATCCATCAGCTGCTTGTATATCTTTGCCCAGTTTATACACTTGTGATCCAGAAGCCTAAATACTGTTTTTCATTCTTGAAACCGCCGCCTCTAGGAAAGTTTTCTGCAACTTACAAATAATGTCTGCATAATGAACTACTAAACACGTGCACTGCTTCTTTGCATTGCAAGATAATATATTAACTTAAGAACAAGTGTTCCAAATGTTAAATCTTTTAGCAAATAAACAGCAGTTTTGTATCACATAGTTTTGTGTTTGGTGCTAGCTGTTTTCATTTGAAACCTTATTAGCGCACTGTGAGAATGCAACAAGGCACTTCTCCATGTACTTACCAACACCACTGCCTTAAGGCACAACTGGTTTCAGTTGTCAGGTGCCAGAAGATGTTTTGCTGCATCATCTCACATAGCTACTTTCTGGCTTCAAGTCTAGCAGTGTTTCACATTAACATCCACAATTTGTAATTTCTATTATTATTTAGGGTTTTCCCTCCCCTCAAGTTCAGTGTACAGCTGAATGAGCAAACATTTAACTGAGAAAAGATTTACTGTACAAAAATATATTGAAAAAAAATATGAACACATTTTTCCTCAGAGAAATCTACTTCAGAGAAAAATAACAGAAGTCACTTCTATTAAAAGAGTACCACATTATGCAGCCATCCAATGTACTCAAGGATCAGGCTGGTATCACGAATTTCCTGTAGTAAATACTAGTCCTTATCTGCATCTACCTTCCACATTTCAGAAATAGTGACAGACTGTGTTAGTAGGTACATTTTAAGACTATTATGTGTAGAGTCTTACCTCAGCCATTGCACTTCCTAATGTGGTGTCACAGAGCACATTACTTCAGGGAGCAGCAAGGGCAGGCTGCATTGCAAGGAAAGAGGAGCCAGCAGCAACAAGGCTGGCAGGGCAGTGACTCCACCAAGAAGGGACCATCCCACAGCAAGTATGCAAGAAGAGCAGAGGTTTTGGTGGCAGCGACCAGCCAACAGCCCTGCGATTGCCAGCCATGTCCGTGCAGGTCTGAAATCAGGCCAGGAAGCCCAGTCAGAGAGGCCAGGTCAGGGACAGGGAGGTGCAGTGGTGGGCAAAAGCACAGCTGCAACAAAACTCACACAAGGACCTAGGGCAAGGGCCTGAGACTAACTGCAGCTCCCAAGCAAACAGGATAGAGACTCCACAGCTCCTCCTCACAGCTTACATATTTTCACAGTGGTCTAGTCCCCGGTTACACAGCTGAATAAAATCAGAGCTCATCTTGAACACAGGCAACCAACCACCCAGGGAGAGGAGGAAGATGTTACAAAGCTTCTTGGTCCATTCAGGGCCCTGACACAGTCTCCTGATTGCACAATCTGTTTAGTGATGTAGATTGTTGTTTTGGAAAAATATATAGGTAGTCTTTGTATCAGGAAGAGTGTCTGTAGAGTGAGTTTACTGGGGCCTAAGTTCAAAATTAATGAGTTGAAGGTCTGGAAGACAGCAAAAACCAACAGAACTGGTAGCTGATTAGCTACAAAGAGGAAAAAAAAAGATAAATTGTTGTTTTAGCTTCAATCATATGGGATTTCCCTTTGGCTAGTTCAGGTCAGCTGTTCTGGATATGCTCCCTCCCAGCTTCTTGTTCACCTGCTTGCTGGCAGAGCACGGGAAACTGAAAAATCCTTGACTTAAGATAAGTGTTACTCAGCAACAACTAAAACATCAGTGTGTTACCAATATTATTCTCATAATAAATCTAAAACACACTGTACCAGCTATTAAGCAGAAAATTAGCTCTATTCCAGCCAAAACCAGAACACATATAACAAATACATTTTACGGAATTAGATGCTAAAAATATGTTTTCTGTGTAATGATCTTTCTAGGAGAGGTGATTTCTAAAGAAAATATGATCGCCAAAAACAAGCAAAATATTTGTGTTTCAGTACTGATTTTTCTCCACCTCTGTCATAATTGAGTCTCCCAAAAGAGAAACACGTTCCTCCTAACAGCACCCCAGTAAAAAATGTTATTCTATACATTATGAAAAAAAAATCCATAAGCATGGGAAGATTTACTTGCTCAGTGATGGAAAAGAAATCAGAGGCAGAGGCAGATGCAGTCTAGTTGCCCAAGTCTCAGGCACTATGAGCAGGCACTGCAGGACTCCTTGAAGTTAGCAGCACTGACAACTCACTACAATTTTGTCAGAAAATACCACCTATTATTATAAGATTATTACAAATAAAATAGTGTATTTTCTTTGTTCAACCAGTTTACTCCCTTCCCGAGTTCCTACATTCCCAGTGTAGGGGCAATTAGACAAGGTAAAGTTAGTCACATAGATACCTAGACAAAACCAGGCATTCCTCAACGGTGCTATTTGCCACAAGCTATTGATGATGTCCAAAACAGGTCAGGTGATCATGCCCTTATTATGCCTATTCCTGTCTATTGACTTTAAAGAGTCTAATGTGGATGTAGATCTCTAAAGTTAGCAGGTAAATGTCATGGTGAATATCTCCATTTATTTCTGTTCCTCTCAGAAACACAGGGCTGAAAACATGTTTGTACAACCATAAAGAATGCAATTAGATTTGATAGAGCTGTACTTTTAAAACAGTTCACAAAAATTAGCAATCAGATTGTGTGAGGTACTTGGCAAGCAGGGTGCTTAGGTTTTATGAAAATCCAGATTCTTTTTAATTACGGAAGCAAAAGATAATTTCTTTTGAAAATCTAGTCTGTAGTCTATGTGCATATTGATAGAGTCATTTTAACCTTGATGTACAAACTTAAGCAATGGCAATGATTGGATTAAATTCTATATAACTATTCTCACTGTTTTCATAGATTTTAGGGCCAAGGAGGACAATTTATGACCTACCAATTTTTTCTTCACCCATAATGCCAAGAAATTAATCCAATAATTTTTATATTGATCCCATAAATTCCATTTGAGCTATGGCATATCTTTTAGCTATGCTTTACAATGCTTCAGCAGTACCAATGATTCCAATATAACAGCAAGGCAGATAATACTAGAACATGAATCACAGTGACTTAGGATCTTGAGATACTGTCATAGAACAGGCAGTGTTCAAAAGACTGTTTCATGTCAAAGGAGGAAGACTCAACAGTTTTAAGGGAATCTGCAACAATTTCTGGACTGAATACGAGAAGGGAAAGAATCTTTCATTATTGGTCTAGAGATTATTAACATTTTAAAGAGAGAGAGGACACATTTCTCTTACAGGAGTGTTACATTTGTGAACATAATTTGACTGCTGTGCAAATGAGCAAAGCAATGTAGTTTTTCCCCTTTTTATGCAAAAGGGGTCCAATCCTGATCCATAAAGTTAATGGCATTTTGCTACTGTGTTCTGGGACACCTAGGGCAGCTCTTAATTAAAAATCTGTATAAGCACATATTATAGTCAAGGAAAGGGACAGTCATTCATCCGAAAATCTCAAACCTTGTTCAGAGCTCCAAGTTGGAGGAGCTGTCAAGGGTTACAAAGGTTATTATAACACAAATGCCATCTTCTGTAACATTTTTAGATTTGCAATGAAACTGCTAGTTAAATCAACTGCAAAAGGAGAGCAGAGACCCATTAATGAGTACAGGGGTCATGCTACCATCCTGCAGGGGCACATGTCAATGATTTAGCACTTACAGCAGAAATAGTAGTTCAGACCAGGTAGATAATTTCTGTATTAGAGAAACTGATGGAGTGAAGCATAGATGAATTTCGGGCCTGGGAAATCTCAAAATTCTTGTAAAGGGAAATGATCCTGAAAATTTTACACTGAATTTTAATGTGAGATACTGCCACTTGCAACTTGCGAAGAATTTTTGCTAAGTGGTACAACACAAGGCTGTGATATTCAGGTAACGCTGAAACAGTTCAACAGGAAAATAATAGGAACTTTTTCTTTCGAATAAAACCAATAAGTTTTAAAATAAATCCTCACTACTTTCACTACATTCTGCTTTTACTGTTATGGCCTATATGGATAATAGATATGACAACTTTCGTAAAACATATGGTAGGAATGTGCAAAAGTTGAGAGGCATCATCACATTTTAAAAAATTAATCCTCCTAGTGGACAACACCACTAGATCCTATTGTACAGGATACTTTGACAGAACTGACCATTATGTTCCACTCCACCACCACTCTCACTTTTAAAGCTACTGTTCACTTTGGGCCATAACGCAAATCTGTGAATATTTCACTATCACAAAATAATCAACATTGTATATTTCCCTGGACATTTTTGAAACTTCTCTGATTACTGTAACATTTCCGTCTTCACCTTGTGGTTAGAGTTAAAAGTGTAAAAGCCTTGCATAAGCTAGCTTCAAATTGCCATTCTAACCATTATTGTCTCATGTGAATGTTTAAAAAATAAAACTAACATAACTTCTACTCTTTCTACTTGGACTGAGCTCTTGAATCTACAGACCTTTTTCCTTCATTATATACACACACCAAAACATCTTATGTACCTGCAGAGCAAATTCTGAGGTAGAAAGATACAAAAAGAAATATTGCAGTGAAATTCAAGATGAGTATAAATCCTTGAAACAATGCATGATAACAGGGATGTTGTAATAACTTTCAACTAAAAGAACTCTGGAAGGCTGAAATCCAGAACGGCAGGCTTAGGAAAAGCCTGAAGTGTTTAAGAGATGGAAATCTCTAATTGGAGATCCCAAAGCCATCCCAGTTCCCCATTACTGTCTCACTTTGCAACTGTGTAATTAGTACTGCTAAAAAATAACGCTTTTATTGTCAAAGAAGTCTTTTTTTAAACACACATATTAAAAATTAAATCACGTACTTTTCCAATGGTTGTGTTCCCTAGGGTGAAGTTCAGTTCATTTGAGAGATGTATAGTTAGGGGCGGGTGGAAAGTAGCGCCTGTTTTTTCTGAGAAAAAAAATCTAGATCTTCATTCCCTCTGAAACAGAAGTAGAGATCTCAGCATCTTTTCTCTTAAAAAAAAATCACTTGCCTTTAATATTGTGGAAGAATCATAGAAGCATAGAATCATAGAATGGTTTGGTTGTAAGGGACCTTAAAGGTCATCTAGTTCCAACCCCCCTGCCACGGGCAGGGACACCTTCCATTAGACCAGGTTGCTCAAAGCCTCATTCAACCTGGCCTTGAACACTTCCAGGGATGGGGCATCCACAAATTCTCTGGGCAACTTGTTGCAGTTCCTCACCACCCTCATCACGAAGAATTTCTTCTTTAATCTAAATTGACCCTCTTCCAGTCTAAAGTCATTGTCCCTTGTCCTATCACTATAAGCCCTTTTAAAAAGTCGCATCCCCCTAGCTTTCTTGGAGGCTCCTTTTAGGTACTGAAAGGCCTC
>NW_009629336.1:0-40766 GCF_000690535.1 Cariama cristata | reverse complement strand
TTATATATATTAAATATATAATTCTGATGTATTTCTTGGAATTTATAGATTTGGGAAGGACAATTGTAGGATCAGAAATGTACTTTGTTTATAGATACGGCTATAGCTGTGTGTGGATGGCTCCAACACATATCAGTGCAAAGGATATACATTTATATTCTCCCCTCTCCCATATAAATCTAATAGTGAATGTCACTTATAAAATATAGAACAACTTGCCTTTTGCACATAACAGTGTTTCTAAAATACCCTCCTTTTGTCTGTTCTTTTTCCCCATGCCCGGTAGCAAAGATCAAAAGGACCAAAAAACTAAGGAAAATGTCAGTTGTTGCTAAGAGTTAATTTATTTCAGATAATGGGTTATTTGCAATGAAAAGCTAAGACAGGCTATCAACTAATGACAAAGGAATCTATATTGCATGTAGGTATAGGGTGCTTCTGTCCCAGCTAAAGCACTGTTACTGAACAATGATAGCACCACTGCCCCAGAACTCTCTGTCCCTATGATTTCTCAGGATTTCATTGCATCCAGTGCAGTGGAACTTCATTTATTTCTGCACTGCCATCAGAACAAAATACATTAAGATGTTGAAATGTAGTGCTGAGCTGGTAGGAAAGGTCCCTGCTGCTCATCCGTGACCCCGGGCAGCAGAAGGTTATTCATCAGAGGCCGAACTTGAATGCTGCCATCTTCTCAATGACCACATCAAAAAAAGGAAAAGTGGAAACAAGAGTATAACTGCTGTTGTTTATTGGCTGCCACATGTAGTGGTCTTCTGAATCAGATGATGCATTAATCTGAGAAGACGTTGAGACCTCAGAAGCTGTGGAGCTAGTTGTTTTGGTACCAGGTACAGTGAGGTCTCGTTTCAGAGTGCTTGGGAGCTTTCAAGACTTCTGTGACTTCTGTTCAAATAATGAGTTCAAGCTCTGTGAGGGAACCACTGAAATCATGATCTAATGACTCTGAGTTATTCCTTAGCAGAAAGTTTTTCAATTCTGTTAATTTTTATTGTCTGAGAGGAAAAGTCAGTTCTTTCCAGAAGCTGTGGCTTAAGTCTGAGGTCATAACGTGTTGGGACTGTGAGTCAATGATGAGCTTGTTACAGAGTTTCAGGGTCTAGTTAAGGAACTGGGACTGACGAGGAAGGTTCTGGTTTCCTTTGACATTGTTGCATGTAGGGCTACATGCTCTTGCATTGATCTTTCCCAGATTCTTGGGATTTTCTGAGATCATGGACTTCTTGTAGAAGAGTGATAAAATAATCTGTTCAGCTGACTGAAATAGTGAAAATGAATCTGTTTTAAATTGATGGTGGTCCAGCAGAGTAGTCTTCCATATCTCTAATACAGCATTCTTGTTCATGCAAAGTCTGTATGTTTTTGTAGGCACAGATTGCCGCATACAAAACCTGAAATAACAATTTGTCTTTCTACCATAAAAAGCATATTAAACTTTGCACATTCATCCTTGACATGGTCCCTAACTATGTTAAACCTTCTTGCTATGTATCAGTCACATCTGAAATATTCCATAGGAATATAAGAAATCTCGTGCTGTTCAGACTAATGACCAACACAGCTTCATACTCTGCTTCTGACAGTGGCAATAGAACACTGAACATCAGCTATGTTCACCCTTCTTCTCTTCATCAGCCATCCCAGATTTCCTCCCTCCCACTTTTCTTTGTTACAGTAGGTGGTAGGTTTTTCTTACTGGTGAATTTAGCACTGCTTGTTACAAGGGCAGAAAAAGTTCTACGGAGCATTTATTGGAAAAGGACTTAGAAATGTGAATTTTGCAGCACAACACACCTGTCTGATGGAAAAAAACCTTCTACTGAATTAATGTCAGTGCAATAGCAAATCCTAATTGTATCATGTCTTTCTAGAGCCAAATACAGTGATCCCTACTGAGTCAAAGCTTCATCCTGGAGTGGATAGAGGTTTAGCCTCAGTAATAACAGAACAGTTCTGGGGTTTGTCCCTTTGTAAAGCAATTTGTATCTTTTCACATTTGCTGTAATTAATATACATTCATTTCCCTTTTTACTCTTAGCCTACACTGGAAGTCATTTACATATTTTATGAAATGCCAAGAAAACAATCACAAATCATCTTTTAGCAATTGGATTACACAGTCTTCTAAAGCTGGTTAGATTTTCTTTGCCAAATATATTCTACTCCTTTTAATCCAGCTTGCTAGGGAAAAAAAAAAAAAACAAAACACATCAAGCTGCTATACATGTTACCTTTTCATTTTAATTGCTGGCATTTTATAAGGAATGCACACAGGTCCTAATTTGCACAAAGAACTTACTGTACATTCATTTACAATGTCAAATTCAATGTCTTGGTTGAAATTATATTTGCAATAATGCTTTGTGTCATAAAACTGCAGCATATTATTTATTATACAGTCTTAATCTTATTACATTCTGTTGTTGAACTTGGTTTTAGCAGATTGAAACAGCAAGAGAAGCATTCATGCTAAAAGTTGAGGGGAATCATGGCTGTTAGGCAGGGATAATTCACTGGTTGATCAAGTCCTAAGTAGAAGGTGGACACCCTCCTGAGCAGCACCTGAGGAAAGGGAAAGAAAACCTCATTTTTGATTGAATCAAAAAATTTTCTTGAATAAACCAATATCAGCAGGGGCAGCAGCTGTTCAGCACCTATGAAAATGGATTATTCAAAATCTCCAGTTATGAATGCAGTATAGAGGCACCAGAAAATTGGTTGCCGAATCTGGCAGTCTAGGCCTTTGGGAGTAATTTGTGCTGTGTGGATACTTGCATCAATGGATTGCTGAAAAAGGTAGAGTTGCAACACAAACGTCTCATTTGGGAGTCAGCAAGTTCTCTGGAAGTCTGATCATCGCTATTTTAATTGACGATAATTTGTAAGAAGGTAACAAAGATGCAATGGCTTTCATTCTTGTTCTTAGAAAACTGCTGAGTAGTACACTTTATTAGTGGCTCTTTCATACCAATTAAAAGCTTAAGACTTGTTCCTGCTACAGGACCTACTCGTTTCCTCCTAGGAGCATAATTTGATTTTCAACAAATACTCAGAAAGGCTATAAAATAAAAGAAAATCAAAATCAATCTCAAGAGACTCTTCTGCCTGAATTACTAAGCAGTCTGGCACACTTTTTGAGTAAGAAATGGAACAATGAACCTAAAAGCCAAACTCCTGACCTCAGCTCCTCTAAATTTTCCATGTTGCAGAATCTTTGCTTGAATTTTGCATCTCTGTTTCATTCCAGTAGTCTGTGCTATCAACCAGAGGCTGCCTCTGCACCCAAAGCATTTGTAAGGAAGATGAGGTGATCTATTTATAAACATATATAATCAAGCACACAAACAGACTACACTAAGGTGTAAAATGAGGAGCTATATTTGTTTTGAAAAAGTACCAGCTAAATCTGCTTGCCACTCTTGTATAATAATGTAATTGAACAGTAAAGTTTGCTCATTAAAAACCAACACCTCCACTGGAAAAATTGTATGTCCTTATATTCACTGCCTCTGACTGCCTGTGACTGATGGAGTGTGTTTCCTTGTTTTAAAATGGCATTCACGGTCATGATTATAATTCTGATTTTAAGGATCCAATCGTACATTCCTCACATGTCTGAAATGCTCGACAAAAACAGCAAAAGTGTTGGACTTGCAAAGAATGCAGGAACCAAGACTAGTAGTTGTTGCTTTTCTTTTGCCTTTTTTTTTTTTTAATGTTTAATATGTGTACTAATAGGGTTGCTTTACCATCAGCTGACTTTATGGTTTATATCTATTCTTTTTCACTGAAGGCTTCTGTACCAGGATAATAAGAATGCTTAGATAAATACATCCTTTGCATTAACTTCACTGTCCCTAACAGGGTTAAATAAGGCTCAACATGACCCGCCAACGTGCACTGGCAGCCCAGAAAGCCAACCGTACCCTGGGCTGCATCCAAAGCAGTGTGACCAGCAGGTTGAGGGAGGGGATTCTCCCCCTCTACTCCACTCTGGTGAGACCCCCCTTGCAGTACTGCCTTCAGCTCTGCGGTCCTCAGCACAAGAAGGACATGGACCTGTTGGAGCGAGTCCAGAGGAGCCCACGAAGATGATCCAAGGGCTGAAGCACCTCTCCTATGAAGACAGGCTGAAAGAGTTGGGGTTCTTCAGCCTGGAGAAGAGGAGGCTCCGGGGACACCTTAGAGCAGCCTTCCAGTACCTAAAGGGGGCCTACAAGAAAGCTGGGGAGGGACTTTTACAAGGTTGTGTAGTGATAGGACAAGGGGTAACGTCTTTAAACTGGAAGAGGGAAGTTTTAGTTGATTAGATGTTAAGAAGAAATTCTTCACCATGAGGGTGGTGAGGCACTGGAACAGGTTGCCCAGAGAAGTGGTGGATGCCCCATCCCTGGAAGTGTTCAAGGCCAGGTCAGATGCAGCTTTGATCAACCTGGTCTGGTGGAAGATGTCCTTGCCCATGGCAGAGGGGTTGGAACAAGGTGATCTTCAAAGTCTCTTCCAACCAAACCATTCTATGATTCTATGAAGGAAGAAAATTTAGTATAGATTTTCTTTGTAATCAGACTTTAGACTGATGTAACTGCAGAAAAACAAAAGCAATCCTAAAAACATAAAACCTACCAGAAATATCTGACATACAGTTTGATCTTCTGCTTAGGCTATTTTACTTGAATTGACAATAAAGTAACATTTCTTCTTCACTAGCACCTGCTGTGTATCACTGCAAATGATTACATATAGCAGCACAGGTGCCTTGAGAAAAGAATATACTGTTCGGAAGATAGAAACACCTATATTTGAACTTATGAATATCATAGTTCCTTCTGAAAAATGTGAAACATTTAAACAAATAGTCCTTTCATAAATGTTAATTATAGAAAACCATATTTTCTTTCCCAGAAAATCACGCACAGCAATGGCTAATGGCCTTGGTGTTTTGTCAACTATGGCATTTGAAGAGATGGGAGCTTTAGGTTTTTGTATAGAAACTGGAAAAAAAAGAGGCTCTGATACCCAACTAGAAAGTGGTTGTGAAAACAGCCTGAAAAGAAAACAAATTCCTACTGCAGTGCATAGTTCAAGGTTAACCTCAAATTCATTTAGCCTGTTGCATGTGATATTTGCCTCCGGTCACTCTTTTGTCGAGACACCAGGAACAGACAGTTTCCTTTCTACATTTGGACACCTGAATAGCTCAGTACCTCAGAAGTGCTGTGCATAACATCTATGAAGAAAGAGGTTTGCCTGCAGCCCTCTGTGCTGCTGGGAGCCCCCATCCCTGTGGGGTGACTGTGAGAACCTGCTGCAGGTGAGAGCGGTGACTGGGACACATCACAGTTGGGCCCTATGCTAAGAACAGGAATTTGCTCAACTGCCTCAGGTTCCCCAAAGTCTTCTCTGTGTGGGCATTAAGCTTATTGCAATTACCCAGTTTGCCTCACAGGTCTCTTGTGAATGAAAATAACCTTTGATTTTGAGAAAGAAAAGAGATGGTGAGTGATCAACCTAAGAACATCCCTGCACAGGCATGCCATTGACTATTGCTATTGCTCCCACTCCTGATGTCTTGGTGCTCGCTCCAGGAGTACAATTCAGCAACCTGACTCAGACATCACAATTCAAAGTACAGTGAACAGGAGGTGATAGGTAGATTTGAACACCTGACACATGAAACTGGACAGTGTCCTGTGAAATAGCTGTTCTGCTGGCAGTGGAATAATTGACAACTTAAGGCATCCAAGAAATGTAAAAAAGAAGGATGCTTGTGAAGTTTGGTGTTTCATCTTAGGCTTAGATACCTACCTGCAGCTGTGACTTAGATGTCTCTGAAGGCTAAATTAAAAAAAAAAAAAAAAAACAAAGTCATGCTATAAGACATCTTTTAGAGTGCAGGCAGGTATTTTATCTATATTTTAGGACACAGCCAGAGGAAGCAGAGCTGCATGCCTTTCACACAAGAGCTTAGTGGCTACAGAGCTTGCTGAGGATCTGAGATGACTGACTTTTACATCTCATGGGACTAAGGAGAGGAAGCAAGAGGTGGGTTAGCTCTGCAAGCAAATGATTAAGTTACTTTGCTGAGAGAAGAAAGTTTTGGGGTTCCAGTCGTTCCCTCAGTATTTCTGTTTTTATCCAATGCTTGCTTAATATGGAATATATAAGAGCTAAGGTACCTTGCCAAGTTCCTATGTGATTAAGTGGTTATGTGGATCACTCATCTAAACTGTTGTTTTCAGGTTTCACTTTATGCCCGAAAGAGATCTGTTGTAGTGTACACCTGGCTCCAATTTACTGTGCATAGTAACAATAAGACCTTCATAGCACTCGTGTATGGGATATTTATCTTGCAGAGGTACTACCAGTAATTTTAGGCATGGTTGTAATAATCTACAAACAACCCCAAAACTAAATGCACCAGTATGTCCATTTTTTGCTGAGCTGTTTGTCCCAGCAGGGCTTTCCTGGGCTGTTAGCACCAGTCCTGTGTAAGGAGAGCAGGGTTTCAGTGACTTGAGATAAGCAGGAGATTCTGCTGCATCAGCTTGCTGTAGGCATTGCCTGTGGGAGACCATCTCTTGAGAGAGAGGAGGTTAATTTTTCTTACCCCTCCAGGCTCTCATGAGACTTCATGGAAACACAGTCTGTTGTTCCACACTCCAAGCAAGATTCATGACACCTTTAGAAGTCCATGAAGTAGATGCTTACCTCTGGGCTACCCACACAGGCTCTTTTACAGTCCACAGAGACAGGCATTTCCAGCAAGCAATTCATCGCTTTCTAATCTTTGAGTGAATCACACCCTATTTTATTACCTGACTAGCTCAGGTGCAAATCTCTGTTTGACCAGAGGTTTCCCACCCTTTTGTGCCTAGCTGAAGTGACAACTTCAAATGACTGCTGAGCAAATGACCGCTATCACCTTGTGCACATTTGGAGGGAGAGGTAGTAAAAAGAAGGGGTTGTGTGCCCTTTCCTCTCCATCAGCACACTCAGATGCTGCATATATGCTCAGGATCATTTGAAAACGGTAGAGGCTGTGCTGCCCTCCCAGCCAGATATCAGCAAGATCTGCGCCATTACGTTGCAACTATTATGTCATAGGAAAAATACACAGATTTTTTTTTGGTTTGTTTTAGATGCTTTGATGCCATCTGCATCTTTGTAACTCCTGATACTCACTGATCACACTTCACAGCTCTGGGTTATTCTGTATCCAGTTCCAGGGTTTTTTTGTGTGCATCAAGAATGTGTGATGGTTAAAGAGGTGGCAAATTTTGCCAAAAAAAATAAAATTGGAGAGAAGATCAAAGAAGAGCTTTGGAGATACATTCTCCAAATGGCTCCTAAGTTTTCTCTAAATGTGTTATTCTGTTCTGAAGTATTGAAATAACTTTAAAATACAAACAAATATTTTGTCCAATAGCAGCTGGCATCTGTAGTGCTCCTGGTGTACTCATATGTGTAAAATATTTAAATGGTCTGGAATGGCATTCACTTGTTTTTTCTATTTACATGTTTCTTCTATTTACTTGTTTCTTTTTGAGTGCAGTGCGATATTCACGCTGTCAGTTAATACAGAAAGTCACATCAGCAGCTGTGTAAGAGTTCATCACAAATAACGGCACTGTTTAAAAGAATGACCCTATAATCTACATATATTGTTTTCTGCTTTGATATATTTTTATTGCAAAACCAAATAATTTTCCCTCAGCATTTGTTAAACAACAGATTACTCCTAACAAAATTACCACAAGGCAACTATTTACATGTTATCATTCCTTAAAATCACATAACTAGTAGTTACAACTGCAACTTTATACCGACCTTTTTCTTTTTTCCAAATAAAACCATGATAATTACATAATTTGGAGCACTTTCTTTAAATTGCAGCTTGTTACCTATCTTCTGCAATAACATGTTTTTAAATTATAATAATTCAGTGCTTTTAAATCTGATACTCTCCACTCTGCTAGCACTAGTGCTACATGCTAGATGTCAGTGGCATTCCATGCAGGCACGGGAATCTCCGCTAATGAACCTGGAGCAGATGAGGGTCATCGTTAATGTTTGACTGTGTATTTACAGAGGGCGGTTTGATGGGGAGTATGGGCAAAAGTAATAGATCCCCCACCTTGTTTCCTTAGCCATAAACACTGCTTGAGAACAAGTGGCTTGTGTTTGGGTATACACTTAGATGGATTTCAGTCAAACTAATGAGCAAATATCACTGAATTTCCACAGGCACATGAAATTTAAAAACATTTTTTTCCATTTTTTCCTGAATAAGACTTTGTTTGAACCTGATGCAACACAAATTGGATCACAAGCATGTCACTCACCAGCAGCAGGAGAAGAGTACCTTTCACAGGCTGGTAAATTAGAGGACAAATTCACATGAATTCTGCAGGAGACAGGGTGGGCACTGAGCAGCCACCCCAGCAAGGAGACACCTGATTGTAAAACTACCACACTGCCATCTCAAACATGTATCCACACCACCTAGTTTCAAAGGGCGGGGAATTCAGCAGGGAATCAGCCTATTGACTTCAGCTGGCTTTAGATTGATGCCATCTCTGCTACAAATCCATGAAACCACTATAAGAGGCTTTAAAAGGTATTACTGGGTATCCCATTCCCATATCTTGCTGAAGGGCAATTATTTAGCAAAGCAATTGTCAGTTTAGCATTACTTCTGTAAAACACCGTTCTCCTTAGCTTTCGTGTCCTTTATTATCTATCTGTCATAACATTTTTCTGTTAAGGGTGGTGGAAAAATAATCACTGAATCTGCTACTAGAGCTACAGGCAGTATGCCGCTTCTAAAGACATTAGGAGGTTTGTATTTTTTTCCTACTGAATATTATTGCTTCTGAAATTAGATGTTATTTATGCTGGATAAAATCAAACATGCCATGGAGCACAGGGCTGGACAACAAGGTGATAAATGTGTTTGAATCCCACCTATGTTTTATTTTGCATCATGAGTGCCAGCAGTCAAGTCGGGTGATGGACAGTTAGATGGAGAATTGTGTCAGTGCAGACAGTGGCAGAGGCAGTTCACAAATAATGCTCTTGTTTTCATGCGGTGGGGGTGAGCACTGAGCTGGGGGTGAGGCGGGAGAAAATGACTGTGTGTGTTCATGGGGTTGGAAGGGCCATCATGTTTCACAGATTCCCAACAACAAATTCTGACAAGTGAAAAATGTTTGATTTTAAAAAGTCACACAGCTCGCCTTTTTTAAACACTTTCAGTATTTATTTAACCTAGTAAATAGGTTTATTAGCAAGGTTCCATTCTTTGTAGTTTAGGTAATGGATTTACCATATGTTTATGCTTTAAGGACTTGTGTAAGACTGCTAACACCTATTTCTCCACCTCCTGTCTCAGAGGTTAAGACCTTGGTATGTTGCCAGTTTACTGCTGTGGTCCCTTCCCCTTGTATAATTACAGTCGTTCCCAGAGTGAAGGAAATTCCCTGAGCTTTTGCTCTAACTAGCCACAACATTTCACTACAAAAAGGCACTTCTTTAAAAGAAGAAAAGTAATAAAACTTTCACATTATTAACTTTTTCCCTTTTAAAAGAGGCTGAAAAATGCCATTGTACCACATTAAAGACCTTTACATAAGACTCACCATTGGCTAATGAGCCTTATTGTACAATCTACCACATGCAACTGCCTTCAAGTGCTGCTTTTAACTTAACCTTGATGTAGTGCCAGGAATGTGCAAAGGATATACTTTGATGGTGGGGGCAGTCTACATTCCCCCCACACACTCCTTTTCCATATTTATACACTTCAAAATACCTGTAAGATTTAAATTTTACTGTTGTTTAACAGAGCAACTACTTTATATCCCATAAAGGAGGAATGAGTAATTATCTGTCGTATAGAAATAAGCAAGTAGATCAGTTATTTATAATAGAAATGATAAGAGGTTATTGATACTTTTTACTTGTGCAGTGACTTTCTTCCTGCAGATACAAAGCATTTAATAACTCCCCTGTGAACAAATTATCATAATCTCTGCTTTTTATCATTAATAAAACTAGTTCAGTGGCTTTCCAGAAGATGAGTACCATAAGACCAGTACCAGAAACAGAATCTGAAGAATTTTTACTTGCAGTTCCCTCTTTGATTATGAGTCATTTCCTCCCGTCACTGAAACGAATTATTGTGGTAGCAGTGCTACTGGAATTTGTTTAAATTTCATGTTATGGCCAGATGTGTTCTCCATAGAAACACATATTTGATTTATATAATAATATGTATAACATGGGTAATATTCAGAAAATATTTTGAAGGCCCTTCTCTGACATTACTCTTTCTTGAATAAAATGATTATGATGTTGAAAATGAATCTTAAAGTTCCATGAAGACTATTTATAGAACTGGTTATTTTCTTGAGCTTTATAGAGTTCATTGAGTTAATTTTTGCTGGTTACTTCCCTCACTGCATACTCAAAACCTATGGGAGCTGTTATCTAAATATTTTAATTTTCTATCATTTGAGAATTTTGTGAATGAAAACTGTCTGAAATTCTTGAAAGAAGACATGGAGGGTCCTTCACAAAGGGTATGTTCAAGGATGAGGTGGATGACAGAGCATGGGAAAATGAATAGCAAGGGGCCAACAATAAGTTTTGCTATATGCATCCCAAAATTCAAGACAAAAAATATTCTCTTGACATGAATATAAAAAGCTTGCAATGTCTTCATGAGACAATTCAGAGCCTGGTGGAAGCAGAAACTGAAATTCCTTTTATATTCTGCCATGCTTCCTGCATCCATTGTGCATGCCAGGCAATTTACCATTTTCTTTAAATTTGAACACAAAAAATCCAGAGTGATATTTTGAGTAGATGAAATCCTAACAGGAGCAAAATTAAGACCATGTTGTAGCTTCTGAAAATACCACCCTAAGTGTAGGAAAGTAATCAAAAATATATGTGAACCTGTGGAGCTGTCCAGAACATTTAATCAGGATCTTCTCTGAGAGTAGCCTATGAATTTTCAAGTTAACAGGACAGGATGACTGATAGAATTGCTAAAACTGATACATGACTTGCCTCCTTTAAGTAAAGACTGAATTAAATCTTTCAAAAGTAAAGGTGATTAAAAATGAAGTTTCCTTCCATTTCATCCTCTTCAAAGCCAGCTTCTGAAACAGTGAGAGGAGAACTGGCGCTCAATTTTGCAAATTACCGGGTGGCATGAGTGAAATAACACAGTTGAATCAAATTTAAGTGAAAAACAAAAGATTACAAGAGGGCATTTGTACATTTCTCTTTTTTCCCCTTTTTATTGCTGCATATTAACCACTTACTGCCATTGTATTGAGCTTTTGTAAATCTAGTTCTCTCTCTCTCTTTCTAGAATAGTCTTCTAAAGAAGAAAATTTCATTTTCTAAAAGTAAATTTAATTTCTTCTTTAAAACATTGCCAGTGATTATGAGCAATTTTGACCACTTCATAATATGGAGGACTGGCTAGAACTGATTGAAATAGGTTAAGTTATTTTTTCAAAAAAATTGTTTGTGTAGTTTTCATTTCTTGATTTGAAAAGAAATTTCATTTCAAGTTTTGAAAGTATTTGCCTTCACCTTGGATCGAACTTCTTATAGCTATTATAAACACCTGGACAGTTTAGATAATTACAGAAAAGAGTTATGCAGAAACCAAACAACTTCATGTTATTAGAAGCACAAACTCTTAAAAGACAGATACATATAAATATATCAGAGAACACAGCACTGTCATTTCCTGAAAAATTACTTGTGTGTGTATGAAATGTGATTTTTGATGAAGGTTTGAACAAGAATCCATGTGAGCTCTACCTGTGTTGCATGCAGTCTTCTTACACAAGCAGAATTGTTTTATTTTCTCTGTTAGTCTCCCCAAGTGGTATAAAACCCCTGTAACATTCTTCCATGCACTGCATTTGGTAATTAACTCTTCAAGCACTGGCATGTGTTAGATATTAGTCAAACACAATTTGTTTTGTTAATATCTTTACGGAGAAGGGATCAGACATTTCCATATAATCACATTACCTTTTTGAGACAGCATTTCATGTCATTCAATTTATGATATACTTAAAATAAAGATACTTTCTTACTGGCTGAAGAATTCTGGGATATCCCAAAATCTTGCGATTTTAGTGACCTTCAGTTAAATAATAGAATTGTTGATCTTACTTTGCAAGGCACAACTTTGCAATCAGAAATTGCTGGTCCTGCTTTGCAAGACAGAAAGACTTACAAATGAGTACTGTTCTTCCCTCCACCTAGGGGAATGGAAACCTCTACTGAAGTGCGACCACAGAGTTTATTTGAGCTGCAGACACGAAGGGATAAGTGGTTGGCCATGCATGAGGAGAATCCTACACAGTGGTCAGCCAACTACTATTTCTGTGAGAAAAGAAAAAGATATATATTTAGTTACTCTCTAATAGCTTACATGGGTATTATCCTCCAGCCAACTAAGCTTGTGAATTTATGGATTAAGAGCACTTTAAAAAAATCTAGATCCTCTGATGTTTTGGTTTACTGGTGTTTGTAGGAGCAGCCATAACTCCACAGGTTGCTGCAGCTCTCAGTTCTGTATTAAAGCCTTGAAGCTATGTTGTTCTGAACTTGTTGAAGTTGCTTCAGTGAACTATGATATAGTAATTAATTTGCCTGGAAAGCAAGTAGCTGCTAAATGAATGGAAACTCTGGAGACTAGGGAATAAATAGCAACATTTCTTCTTTTTTTTTAGAGGACACGGTCCTTGTATAAGGACTGTCAGGCTGAAAAAATGGAGAAAAGTAAGAAGGAACTTGGATATTAAAGATTTTTCTAGATTTCAGCTTCCAAAGCTATAGGTTGTTTCACTAAAACTATTTTCTATTATCTGTAAATTTCTTACTTTTGAATTCCTCCATCCATCATTCTATTAAAACAAGACATTAAAAATGACACAACTTTATGTTCTGCATAACACCAGGTGTCTGGTGGCCTGCTACCATTGTAGTGCATCACTTTGTAAGTGTAATCTTGAACAGACTGTCTCACGTTTGCACTGTACTATAGAGTACCTTAGTAGGGCACTGAATGGTAACCGTGACTGTAAATGGTAAAGTGAAAAACTGGAAATTAGCTGAAGCATCTGATATGCAGTAACATAAACATCATGATGGGTAGTGTAGAAGAGACTGAAATGAACTGAAGTTAGAAGGTACCTCTGGAGATCATCAAGTCCAGGCTCCCAGCTCAAAACAAGGACAGCTGGAGTAGTTTCCTGAGGGCCGTGTCCAGTTGGCTTCTAAATAACTCCAAGAATTGAGACTTCACAACCTCTCCAGTAATCTGTTCCAGTGTCTGACCGCTCATATAGTAAAAATGTTTTTTCTCGTGTTTAAACATAAATAACACCGTTTGTGCCCATTGTTGCTTGTCCTTTCACTGAACACCACTGAGAAGAGCCTGGCTCTTTCTTCTTACTCCCCTCATCAGGTATTCATACACCTCAATGAGATCCCCCCTGAGCCTTCTCTTCTCTAGACTGAACAGTCCCAGCTCTCTCAAACTTTCCTTATGGGAGAAATACTCCCGTCCCTTCATCAACTTAGTGGCCCTTTGTTAGGATCTCTCCAGTATGTCCATGTCTCTCTTGTACTGAGGAGCCTTGAACTGGACCCAGCACTCCAGGTGTGTCTCACCAGTGTGGAGTAGAGGGGAAGGATCACCTCCCTCAACCTGCTGGCAATGCTTTTCCTCATGTAGCCCAGGATGCTCTTGGCCTTCTCTGCTGCAAGGGCACATTGCTGACTCATGTCCAACTTATTGTCCAACAGGACCCCCAGGTCTTTCTTCGCAAATCTACTTTCCATCCAGTCAGCCTCCCCTTGGTCAATGTGATTATTCTTCCCTAGGTGAAGGACTCAGCATTTCCCTTTGTTGAACTTCATGATATTCCTGTTTGCCCATTTCTCCAGCCTTTTGAGATACGCATGGTGTATCAGCCACTTGTCCCAGTTCTGTATCATCTGAAAACTCTGTCCCACGCTTCAGGTCATTAATGAGGATATTAAACAATATTGGCTCCAGTATTGACCCCTGGGGCACACCACTCCTGATTGGCCCCCAGCTAGACATTGCGCCACTAATCACGACCTTAAACACTATTGGCAACACACACTGTAAATACCAAAAGTGAAAGAAAGAATCCTTGTATGATGGATGCGGAGTGAAAAAGGGAGAAAGATGACTTTAAAATGCCAGCCATCCTATCTGTAATGACAGTCTGATGCTGAAATATTTTGACAGCATCCTGAAAGTGTGCTCATGATCTGTAGACAATCACGGAAATCTTTGGAGTTAACGGGTGTGCTTACCACATTAGGTGGGAATAAATCATAGAAAAATTAAATATGCATTGGACTGTAAGGGAAGTAGAGATTGGGAAAAAGCTAAGAGAGGACAGAAGAGCTATCCTTGATCACTTCACTGACCTGAACATGCATTGGTGGAGTTGTGCATGACCACGTGTGACAGAAGGATGTGACCAAAGCCATGGGTGAGAGGAGAAGAGGAGAGTGTACCTGGAACTACAAGGAATTCAAAAATGAAAGTGGTTTTTTTCTTGGGGAAAAGCAGGCAGAGGGGAGGATGACTATCAAGAAAGCAAGTGTGGATTTTTGAATGAGGAAATCGTATAATGCTAATTGCTCCTGTTGTATTCAGGGATTCAGGAACGGTCTATTTTTCTACAAATAAGTTTGCAACTAATATTATGATCGTGCCTTAGACAAAAATGACAACTCTGTGCTTGGAGTGGATTATTCACTGTCACTGTGTTGTACAGAGTGACTGACAGAATGCAGTCCTTGTTAAGTGAAGTGTAAACACGCACACTCCCTTTTAATGAAAAGTTTCTTGGTCTCACCAGTTGACTGCAGTTACATCTCTAGGATTGGTTCATCTGGAAGAAAATATAGGAAAATCAGTGCAGAAATGAATGTCTGGTGTCTTTCAAAACCAATTTTCACTCATCTTTTTATGTTACCTTCTAGAGAATCCCAGTAGAGATGCAGTGAATATTGTGCAGAAAAGGGCTCATGAACTGTAATTTTACTCAGTGTCTTTGGTTATTTTGCCAATTGCTTGCGCTGTCAATGGCCACCTCCAACCAGAACGGAGAGATGGCATCATCTTTCCAGTCATGCAGATATACTGTACATAATCTCACTGGATTTTGCCTTATCCAATCTTGACATTCTTTACGTTTTGGCACAAGTAAGGATTGTTCACAGTTCGCAGAAAGTCACCAGGTCTCAGAGGAAAGTGGGGTTCAACCTATGTGCTCAAAACTGAAACAGAGCACAAAGGCCAGAAGGACCTGTCTTTCATAGTGTGGCCTACAGCTAAGGAAAAACTACTGAGAGCTACTGAACATCCAGCAATCCTTAGAACCCTTGGGGTTGAGAATCTGCATTAAAAACTGTATCACTGCAGTGTGTGCAATGTCAGGATTAATTCAATAATTCATGTCCTTACATTCTGTAACCTGTTATAAATATTAAAAAATTCCATTTAATCCCATGTTTACCTTTTGCTTTAGCTTATTCTTGTAATCATCGTTCTGTGGATTAATGTTCATACAGTTGTTTTGCGTGCACAAGTTCCCCAGATTTTCTGTTACACACAAGGATAACTTGTTTACACAGAGTTTTCCAATTCACTTTTACACCATGTCAGCAGACTGAGTTGTGATCTCTTGGCTTGTGCCAGCAGAATGGGAATTTAGTTATCAGGTGAAAGGTAAAGGTGCAGTGAGTTTGTATCTCTTTGCTTTTGGGGCCACCAAGGAGGATAAAAAAGATTCCATGCACCTTTTCAGTTAGCCAGACTGTTCAAATGTGACTTTACAGGTAATGACAGTAACAGCTCACACAGCACATTTGTATCTATATTTAAGAGCTATGTAAAGCAGTTTGAGCTGTTACACAATGCCAAATGCTCTCCTTAACTCATAGTTTCTCCCACCATAATCTAAGCTCTTCAGGTTCTTGCATTAACAGGGTAAAAAAGACTGTGACTAGAGAGGGATCGATGCAGCAGGGATTACTCTCTTACATGATGAAGATAAATTAGCCAGAGAAATTATGTTACCTTGAGATTTGTGTATCACTCCGCAACTCACTGGAGAGCGATGTTCAGTGTAAGACATTCAGCCCATCTCCTGCTTTTCCCCATAGCTCCCCCTTGCACAGAGCACTTTGTGCTCTATGTGAAATAGGTATAATTTCTGTCTTGGTACTTTAGCTTATAATATCAGATAGCAGCAGAGCTTTTGAGATTCATGATGATAAGACAGTTTCTGAGATCTTGAACACTGTGACTCCAGGCAGCTCACTGAAGAGCTTAGTGCAAAGCATGCTTGAGAAATTTTGAAATTCTGTTAAAAAACAGATTTTTGTGGGAAAAATTATTTCCAAAATCTAGTCCTGCCTGACATAATGGGTACATAATGGGTCTTGTAGCTGAGTCCTGTTTCTTCTTTGTAATCTACAAGACTCAAACTCCATTTTATATGAAAGTGCAGTCCTATAAAGCAGATGGTGGGAGACAGAATTAGTGCACGGGAATTTTGAAAGGGATTGTACTTCAGGGGGTCATACCTCTCTCTCGGCTTTGAAATCATCCTGTAAGTACAATATTAATAGCAAGTATTGTTCATATAGATTTTGATGTTCCACTTCATGCTTTCTAGCTATTGTGCTACTTAAAGCATTATGGGTGAACAGTAGTTTGAAATACTTCAAATAACAGCTATTTCACACCATTTTCAGCTGACAGTCAAAGAAAAATGTCTTGTAAAAGTATCCTGGCAACAGGACTTATAGCATCAGCGTAATTCTTGTACATGTATTAGCATGCAGTGGAATATGACTGTGTTCAGAGAGGAGAGCTGCAAATACATTTTTTATCCTGAAGTGACAATTTTCCTGAACTATAGCAGTAACGATTAACTAACCGTTCAAACCAGGGTATTTGTGTGGAAAAGACAATAGAAGTAAAACAAGATCAGGTTGCATAAGCATTTTGTAAGACTTTACTATTTGCATTAAAAAGCTCTCCCTATTTTAGAATCAGCAATCCTCAACCACGGGGCTGTTAATCTGAACCCTCCACATTCAGATACTCATATGATGTCACAGGTCTTTAAAATGCTTATGAGTGATTTAGAAGTACTTATAGGAAACATTCAGCAGTGAAACCTGCAACTTTGTGTGGGAGGTGGTAATTTTCACAAAGCCCTTGCATTGGGAAAGAATAATAGTTTGAGTGTAACCAACTGTGCTTATTTAGTGACAGGCAAAGTAAACAGTAGCCTACAGTGACAGACTGCCTGAGATGGCAGATGAGGACAGGCGGTGCATTGCTTGAATAGCCAGGCTCTGCCTCCTACCTGCACAGCCTTCTGCTCTTTCGGTGCTGTCACTGAGCAAGGGATCATGTTTTTGCAGCAACAAGGGAGAAGCAGTGGGAGTAGGAAGCTTAAATTGCCTGGGTTCTTCCCAGCTTTCTGGCCTAGCCCTGCTCCTTTCCCTCCAAAGCGCCTTGTCCTCATTTCTGCAGTCAAAATGTCAGGTTTTTGTACACTGTCAGGAAGCCTTGAAACCAAGGAAGAAAGTGCCCCAAATGACCCCAAATATGGAATCAGTTCCAAAAAGCAAAGTGCCAGGGAAATCCACAGGGTCTGCTAAGGACTCTACAGATTTTTAAGTAAAAGAGGTTCAACTACAGTGGCAATAGGTAGTGATATGAATCATGAAAAGACCTTGGATATATCCAGGCATCTCTTAAATGTTTCTGTAGGCAATTAAACTTCACTGGGCCCATATTTGTGACATAATTCAGAATAGAAGGAGAAAAAAAAAGAAAAAAAGGATGTGATCTTTGACTACTGTAACTATGCGGAATAACTTGAAATAGAATCTCTAGAAGAGTTGAACCAAACAAACAATTTATTTTGTGAGTGTGTGGGTGAGTGTGTGTGCGGATACTGTTCAAGCAGAATTAATCCCAGGTCAAGTACAATCTACACATGCCCTTTACTTCAGCCACGACAGATACCACCTGCTTTCACATACCCAATATAAAATCAACAGAAACATTATATCATATAATCTGACTAATTTAACAGGGGTGTGATTCTGTGGTGATGCATGATTCAAGCTGAATTTGTACTGCAGGTGGTTTGGAAGTGCTGGGATCCAGTATTAAGAAATATAGGACCACACTGACTACACATTCGGAAAACCTGAGCTATATGGGCTACTTGAAAAAAACCTGAGATTTCTGGGGCGGAGTGAGTGAACTTGAATAGTGTAAATCTTCCATGAAGTGCTTCATTGGTTTAACTTATCAATCAAAAATTCACTTCCTACCTACACAGAAGTATCTGCTGATAGCAACGTCTTTGTGCTTTTCTATCTGTAGCTACAACAGGTGTTATGATAAGGAAGATTATGAACTGTGCAAAAGAGAAACTTTAGTTCAGCTTTTAGTTTTTGACTGACATTCTGGGTGGCTTGAGCATACCTCTGAATATCTCTTCTCCCTCAGTAAACCAGGAATAATTATATATCATATATGAAATGTTTGAACATGAAAGTGTCTAGGATTATATAGGTATGCAGAGAGCATCAGAAGTGGATACATTCTTTGCCTCTTCACCCAATGTAAAAGTAACAGAAGTTACTGAGAAAAAAAATAATTTATATAGGGCTAATTGACAGCAGTTGGTGCAACCAACATGATGAAAACTCTGAGCTCTCATTATTAATTAGCCCTGAGTGTTTTATTGGTAAGAAACTTGTAAAGTTTCAGATGGGGTAGATATGGCCTAGCTCTTTAAAACCTCTCTAAGTGCAGTTGGTTAAAAAGTTCTTCTTCCCACTCTGCCCTATAATAATAAGTAATTTTGAGTAGCTGCAGCACAGTGTACTGCAGATGGTGACTGTTTCAGTGGCAGATGAACTTCTTCCTACTGAACTGGATTCTCAGGTGAAACAGAGCTTTTGATGACTTGAGGCTTCTGGAGTTTCGAATCTCACTGCATTTTGGCAGGATTCTTGTATGTGAGGAGTGCTTGAAGAAAAAACAGATAGCAAAGAATAGAATATGCTGGCTTTTTGCATTGATTCACCAGGCGTTTCCACACTGCAGCTATGAATGACAAATGGAAATAATACTACAGGCTTGAGGATCTAATGCCAATGATCTTTAAGATATCTCCTGATGCAGAGTAGTAACATTAATTTCACGTATCATAGCAGCTTGTTTTAGCCACATGTTTACTTGTTTAAATTTTTTTTAAAAAGCTACAAATTACCTTTTACATAAAAATTAAGTAGATTAAACCCAGTTCTGCCTAGTTCAAACTAAAGTTAAAAGCAGAAACTAAAGATACTGGCGGCAAAAAATGATAGGCAATAGGCTTAAGGTATACAAGTACAAGTTTATATTTTTGAAAATTCTGGTTTTGTGTTTTCTGTATCAGTAAAGAACTAAACTAGATAACAGTCTTAATAACATAAGGAAAAGAATGCTTAGCAAGCTGAGGAATTCTACTGCCATCCCCATCTGATGATCCGAGGGCTGGAGCACCTCTGCTATGAAGAAGGGCTGAGAGAGCTGGGGTTGTTCAGCCAGGAGAACAGAAGGATCTGGGCAGACCTTAGAGCAGCCTTCCAGTACCTAAAGGGGTCTACAAGTAAGCTGAGGAGGGACTTTTACAAGGGCCTGTAGTGATAGGACAAGGGGCAATGGCTTTAAATTGGAAGAGGGGAGATTTAGATTAGATATAAGGAAGAAATTCTTCACTGTGAGGGTGGTGAGGCGGTGGAACAGGTTACCCAGAGAAGTTGTGGATGCCCCATCCCTGGAAGTGTTCAAGGCCAGGTCAGATGCAGCTTTGATCAACCTGGTCTGGTGGAAGGTGTCCCTGTCCATGGCAGAGGGGTTGGAACAAGGTGATCTTCAAAGTCTCTTCCAACCCAAACCATTCTATGATTCTATGATTTGCCTGTCATGTTACTGTGATGACACAGTGAAAAAGGACAAAAGAAGCTGTCAACTAAGAGAAGTATTCCCACTAAACACCTGAAACACTTTGTATGGAAGACAAAAACAAATGAAAGAGGGAGACAGGTAAGGAAGAAGGCCAGGAAGAGAACTTTTCTGAAACCCTGCTTAAAAGGATGAAGTGTGTGAGAACAAGGATCAGAGGACAAGACAGAAAATGAGAACTGTTATCAACAGATCAACTTGCTGCAAGACCTTTGGTATTCTAAAGACGACCACGGGAAATTTCCTGAGGGCAGAGGTAGCAAAATGTTGAAAGACAGTTATAGCTGTTTTAAGTGGACAGGGCTCCTCCAGACCTACACAAATTACATCCTTGGGTCTGAAGAGGAAGTAGCGAGGGGAGAAATAGGAAAAACATTGGCAAGAGTTTTGAAATCTTGCCAAGGATGACAGTGACCCCAGAGAAAGGGACAGATGGCTAACTCAGTTCCTGACACTAAGAAATTAATAGGAACAACATGCCCATAAAGTTGACTTCTGCTATAAGGAAGATTTTGGGATAATCAGCAAGGTTTTTCAATCATTTTCATCACTGTTGTGTACATATTCTTAGACTTCCTAGAAAACAGGATGGACTAGGTGGTCTCTTGGCACCTTCTGAAGTCTTGCATTTTTAATTCCTCTGATTTAAAATAACTTGGCAATGTCAGCTGTACTGTGAGAAGAAAATTAATTTTAAAATAAAGGTAATTTTTCCTCATCCTGCTATAGATACAGACCTATAAAGCAACTCCATTAGGGGGAAAAATCTGAAAAACAAAGGTGATATGAAATATGTGAGTTATCATGCTGTATATAGCAAAGACAAGATAATAATATATTTCAAGTCATTCAGATGGACTCTGAAGCATGGTGGGAGGGTGGAGGCAGAGAGGACCAGTAGTTTAACATTTTCTACGCATTCCCCCACTAGCTATTGCTTCCTTTGTATTTCTGTTTTGAAGCACATCTAACAAGCTACTTGACTCCTGCAGAAATTACTACTCCCTCAGACCCAGCTGAAAATACAGCTTAGTTTATATTCAGGTATTTAGCATCACTAAACTGAATAATATTCAGGATAGGGGAGGAGAACTTTGTAAAAACCTCTTCTCATCAAAGGAATTGCTCTCAAGCATCAATGAAGATTCCTTTCACTTAATGGAATAAAATATTCCATTCATTGTGCCTGACAAATCATCCTGCAAAAAATGATTCTGAAGGTTGTGTTTGATCACTTTATCTCATGTTTTCTCTCTGATGAAAGAAGTAACAGACTCAAAAAAGAATGACTAACAGGTTAAGATGTAGTATAAAAATAGCTTTTATTGATTGAACAAATATAAATTCTACAACTCACAAATTATTACATTTCGCAAAATACCTTTACATATACTGTCTCTTAGTTCAGTTATGGACAACTGATTTTCAATAATTATTTTTGAAAGGCTTAGTAGTAATGATCTCACAAAGATGAGGAAGCAGGAAAACAACTTGAACTCTGTCCTCCTGCATTAATATAGAGGTTTATTTACTGTTAATAAGTAGAAGACAGTGAAAGTTCTTTGCAGGAGAGAAGGTGATACCTCACAACTGGGATTATTTTGTACATATTTTTTGGTTTTTTAACATCATGTCATAGCAGTATTGTTGCATCAATACTAAATACATTCAGTTCCAGATTTTTTTTTTACTTTGCTAATGGAAAAAAAACTGCTAAACTTACTTCTTTCCTAGACAAAGGCCTATCTTCACCAAGAAAGTTGCAGAATATTGTTTCTACCCAGTAAAGTGTTAGAATAACTGTTCCTTTCCAGGAGGAAACTGCCTACTGAGGTGTCAACTATAAATTTAAAACTTCTCAGACTGAGAAGAACAGAATCAGCTTCTTGCACTTCCTCTTGTCTGAATACTATAATCACCTTTCTGCTATGAAAAACTGGGTAGCACCACCTCTTCTGATCATGTTTTAAAGGGCAAGGTGTAGCTGTGATCAGTTACTTTAGATGGTACCTGGTGTTTCTCCGGAGAGATTCCTTGGTTTTGGTTTCAGATACATTGACAGGTCTCTTGGAATTGGCCTGAAGAGCTCAAAGCAGGCTGGAATTTCAGAAGCTGGGATTTCTGAGTAGCTTCTTGCTGAGCATGTGAGATTTCTCCCCCCCTGTCTTAATTGTGCATATCTTCTCAGTCATCATATAAAGAAGGGAAGGAGTCTATTTCCTTGTCTTTAATTCAACAAATTAGATAGTGCAATGCCTACTTCATATCATTCTAAGTTTCTTTTATTCAAATTACTCTTCAGCTGTGGAAAGAAGTACGTGAAACCATTTGTGAACAAAAACTCTATGAAGCTGCTGGATCATTAATGAGATAATCAGTACTCTGGGCTTTGCAATGCTCAGGCTTTGTAATTCCTACAACAGTCTCGCTGTGTCCATCAGTCTTCCTTGTAACTGTTCTCTAAGTATAGAACTAGCAGGGGCTTTTTTTTTTTTTGCCTTCTCATGCTTCCATCTTTGTAAGATTTTTACGTGCTTCATTGCATATATTTATGCATAGAGTCTAACTGATAGGCAACAAAATTACCCACTGGAAATAAATAAGAAAACCCCAAACAGATCCCAGAAAAAAGCTGTTAAAATCTTAGTGGAACCACTGGTGCAAAGTTGGTACATTAACGTCAGCTCTCCCTTGAAAATAAGTGAAGGTTGAATGCAAGTAACTCATCATTCAGATTCTTTATCTGGCACTTGCAACCACGAGATCATTTGCTGGTTCCCGACCAGACAGAATTCAAATGCGATTTGTAACAATAAACTGTGACTTCGAATGGATCAATCACAATTGGTTCTCTTTGTTACTTTAATTGAACCACCTTGTAATTACTGAAGTATTTATTTTTAATTATCAGTTCTCATTTGTTCTAAATGACTGTATTCTGCTTCATTCCTCCAAGAACAATTTAGAAATACAATATGGAAACCTCAATAGATTCCATTGTGGAAAAATAATAATGAATTTAAGAAGTGAGTCAAGGATAATGATCATCCCAGAGATATAGCTGTTAAAATACCAGGGAAAATTATATTTCCAAAGTATAGCATTACTTTTCACCTTTTAATAGAGGTGTCACTGTCACATCATGAATATCCCTAATGGTATTAATCCACCAAGGCTCTCCCTTAGCTTTATCTGTCCTTCTGAGCTGGCAGTCAAATGCACCACGCTATTCCTAACCTGACATCAAAGCTCTCTTTTTCCTCTGAGTATATAGGTCAGTGCCTATTCCAGAAATGAGCCAGTTACCTGTTTCATTTAAATTCCCCTAACATTTTACTGTTAGTTTAATTAAAATAGAGAAATAGACTGGTTGGGCACTGCAGTAAAACGCCAAGGTAGTATGAGCTTGGCTAAACATACAGTATGGAAAACTTGTCTTGGCTTTTACCACAGCTCAGAATATGTTCCTGACTAACCACTTTCAATGCAAAGAAAGAAGTCTGTCTGGAAGAAACAACCTTTCCCAAGGTGGACATAGTGATATACACACCTCCTCCATCTCCACTTTTGTAGAAATGCCTGTCACCAGGCAGAATAGTTCGTTCCTCTGAAAGGTGTTCACAATGAATAGACGAACATAAATATTTTCAGATGTTCTGTGCTAAGCAGTGTCTTTTCCATGGTCATTTGAGAGGCTATCGTCTGTCTTGGAGCATCCAGTTTCCCAAAGCTCTATGTTGATGCGCATTAGCTGCTTGGTTACGCTGGTAACATGGGTAATGCAGGGCTGAGGGAGGCATGGGCACCAGCGGTTGCAGTGCTCTGGCTGTTCGAGTGTGTCTGCTTGTCACTGGTTTAAATGAGACACCATGAGTCACCACACGAAATGTTAGAAGGACCAGTATGGGAGGAAAAAAATACTGCTGTGTTGTTCTGTCATCCAATTTTCTGCCTGTAGAAATGACGAGAACACCTCTCCAAAGTTTCAGTATCTCACACTTGACTGTGCCGCTACATTCACCAAAATGGTGGAACAGTAAACTTCTTATGACTCAGTACTCATCCATGGTATTTCTTTGCTTATTTGGGATTTTTGGAGATGACGCACTTTACAGTATACGCACTTTACAACATACGCACATACAACATGTCATTATGAGACTGACTTTGTTTTTGATTTGTTTTCACAGGGACATAAATTAAAGCAAAGCTGTGGTTTTGTAATGCTCCAAGTTCCTCATTGTGGCCACCCTGAAATAGGCTGACCTGTAGGGAGGTAATTCGCCTTCTGGGAGGATCTTGATGGTCCTTATGGGTCCCTTCCAACTCAAGATATTCTATGATTCTACAATCATTTAGTGCTACCCCTTTGCGTTCTTTCTGTCACAGTTAGGTGCATGAATAACTCTCCATGTATTTTCTGAGCTGAGGAAGCTGTTCTCTTTCTGATAAAGTTGCACATCAGGAAAACATTTCTTGACAGTCATGGTAATTAGTTGCCAATGACAAGGCTCTGAAGGCATTTCATTCACTGTCACTAAAGGTCTCCAAGAGTAGATTAAGTACAAAGAATGAGAGACAAACATAGATACAATCCCTTTCCTGCAGAGGGCAGAGAGAGATGATCTAAGCCCATCAGGTCTTTTCCATTGTTATTATGTATAATTAATTCAGGGAAATAATTTTCCTCCCCTCTACAGCTAACTGGTTTTCTGAGGGCCCTGTGATTCCCTTTCTCTCACTTAGATCGTTAACTGTTTGTTTTCCTTTCCCTATGTGCATGTTTAAATTCCATTGATGTTAATGGAATGTACATGTGCAGGGGATAATAAACATCTAAATATTTGGATTCTACTAACACTCCTCCCTTGGGCATAACAGTAAAAATGTTATAGGACAATACATTTGTGCAGAAGCACCAGAAGCACAGAAGGAACAAATTTAACATGTCTCCTTTTTCCCACCACAGCAAGATAAAGAAGCAGTAGAAATTGTCTTTTGGTTCTCTTTAGATAAATCTATTCACATAAAAAGAAATAGAAATTTCAGTCTTACTCCAGCAACTGTATTTCAGGAATATGGTTCAGTTCTGCCTAGCAGGTACAAACATGCCATCGGTGTATTTGTTAGCTTCTTGGAAGGAGGGAAAGGCTTTTCATCAGAACCCTGGCAGAACTAGCATGCAGAAAGATGTGGATGCAAGCGCCCTACTGAGACAATTGAATTAGGAGCATGGCCACTTTTTGCTTCATCTGTCATAGATGATGAACAAAATAATCACGACTTCAGGGCAACTGAGGTCACAGGTGAGATGAATCCTGTTTGGGGGGTGGGTTTCTTAAAAACTATTAACAAATGTATGGTTTGTTGTTTCTTTATATAGCATAATTCTGCTACTGTACCACAGCACTTAAATGGTATCACTAATATTTCAAATTTTGTCCCTGTTTTTCTACTTTTATTGCACTAGGACTGGAAGGGATTATCTATGTCAACATGTCCAGACCTTAACAACTATAGGAAACTGTGCATGAGATGGCTTAGTTAGGAAGATCTTATTCTGTATGTCTCTGCAAACCCCTCTCCAGCACTCTATGGCAGACGCTGAAGATCTGTAGCATGAGAGCAAAAGCTGCAATGATGAAGTGGCACAGAAAGTGAAGACTACCACTGCCTGAGAAGGTGCTGGGACTCATTAAACCCTCTAGATGATCCTAGATAGGAAGTCAGGACCCATGCTGCAGAGAGCTAAAAAACAAGCACATAACCATCCTTGCTAATATGACCCAGGGAATTAAAAACCCAGCTGAATCTGGTGATCTGAGTGTGTAAGCAAGCTACACAAATTTTCCTGTACAACTTAACCACTGAAGAGAGCGCAATGTTCCAGAAACACCAGAGAAACCTGCCTAGCTCTGGCCAATCTTGTGCATCTTGGGAGAAGGTGAATATGTCCTTGCACCTTTCATCACTATTTCTGAAGCCAAATCAGGTGATCAACACAGCCCTGAGGTATGGAAATAGGAGGATATAAATAAAGTGACAGCAAGCCAATCTGTTTTCAGACTGCTGTGCATACAGCAAAACATCAGAGAGCCCAGATTTCACTAAGGGAGCCAACCCAAAGGCAGATGTTCTCCTGCCCTGCGGGTTGCTTAGGACAAGAGTTTGTATATGTGTGTCAGGGGAGTGAAGGGGATTTGTCGGGGCAGGGAGGCATATGGCGGCGTTCTGCCACACTAATCTCGCAACAGGGCCATGGCCATTAAGGAGCCTACACGACTTGAATCCATCTGGCAGCTGCTGCTGGGTGCCCTTGGGCCCTCCAGTCCACATCAGGCAACGCGGAGCGTGGGAGAGCTGCACCGAGCCTTCGGCACCACCATCCCGCTGCCACTGCCGGGCTGTGCTCGGGCAGGGAGAGGAGGGGAGCGCAGCCCTCCATCCCTCACCAGTCATTGTGGAACAGAAGTCATTATTCTTTTTAGAAATCTTGTAGGATTGCATTTTTTTTTGCTGGCAAAATTCAAGCTAGCATGAATGTAAAGATTTGTAGCAGCATGTAGCACATTTGTTTTGTATCCATTGAAACCTCTAGGGTACCTGGCTGAGTGAGGAACAAGCATTTTTCTTTAAATCCAGGGATCTCTTACATGGCCAAAGCTCTAACTACCAGTATGCCTGTCTCCCCTAAGGCTAGCTACTGGCAGCTAAACTATAAAAACAAGGTAACTTTTCACTCCTTTTTACCATTTCCCTAACCCCACCCTCCTACAAACCAGCCAGTGGGGAAAGGAAAGTCCTGACACTTTTTTCCTGAAGGGACAAAAACAGTAGGAAATAGCTGAGCAACTTTGTGCCCCTTCAGCGACTGTAATTCCCCGGAATACACATGGTTATTATAGTGATGATTAGCAAGCTATGAATGTTCACGTTTCACATTTTTATTTTTTATTAAATCTGTAGACATTTTTTCCCCCTAGGAAGGTGAGAGATGTGTGAAATTGGGAACAAACTGACTGAAAACTGCAGAACACTTTTATCAGCAAGGACATTCAGACAGCTACAGAAATGATAAACAGCTTTCTGGACATTCTTTAAATCCCTTTGGCAGCATTCAATCCCTTTTGAAGAACAGTTGCAGGATTCCTTGGGTGCACTAAAGTACTATTGCAACTATCATTACTGTTATGAACTTGCATGCTTTCAGAACATTCTTGGTAGCATCCCACATAATCTAAGACACAGTCAACCCTAAGAAAATGATAAATAGTAGTGGGTGCAATTCCAAAGCAAGAAAAAAGTTGGGGAAAAAGAGCACATTTGAGTATTCATGGTCAGACTCCTAATGATTAAAAAGGGGTTATTTCCAGTTTTCTCTTCAGTGGTCTTTTCAGTCTGTGTTTTAAAGAATGATATACTTTTAAAAAATGAAACAATAGCTTGACAGTGCTCAAGTAGAAGCTGTGTCTTGTTCCCTTGAAATAAAAGGTCAGTATTTTATGGAGTAAGAACTAGAAGCAAACAGGGAATCTGTATGCAAGCTACTTGACACAGTATGTCCACAAAGACTGAAGACATAACTGGTTATTTATTTCTCCTGAAAAATTTCACTGCTAAAGCAAGAAAATTAGAAACACTTTTTGTCAGTATTTTCTAGTAAAAAACCAACACCTATTCCATGTCCATCTTTTACGTTTTTTTGACAAAGTCACTTCTTGGTTGTGGGAAAGGGAATTAAAAGGATAGGAAAAGATTGGTAAAAGGTAAATAAAAGTCAGATAAAATGGGTACTTTTTACACAGAAAACAATATCTTGTTGAAATATTTCCCTTCTTCCCCAAATCACTTCTATGACAAGTTTTAAGCCTTTCTAGTATGACAAACAGCTTGTGCCTATCTATCCCTCTTCCACGTTGTTCTTGCTGGTTAGTGTAATTCTTTCTGGCTTTTAGCAGGCATAATCTCCTTTAATTGTGAGCCTTCCTTAATGAAGACTATTCTTGAAACCATCATTTAAAATAAGTCATTAATTGTTTTCCACCCCCCATTAAATATAATAGGAAGCTATACCATTAATTCTATCACTGCTAAATCCCCACATTGCCAGATGCTGAAGCAGAATGGGACTATGGATTACAAAACATATGGATTTATTTACACTAGGTAACTTCTTTATTAAAATATCTTAACACAGTCACTACAGAGACTGCTTTCCCAAGCCCCTGCTGTCACACTCCGCTCTGCTCAGGAATACACACCACATCTGCTTTTCACATATGCTCTCCAGCCCCAGTCCACCCACATGGGCCCCATTCGCAGCAGTATGTGCCCCTCCTCCCGAGCCTCAGATGCAAACACACAACGGGGCTGTAGCACCAACAGAAGTATGGTGGGTTCAAAGCCTTGACTGGTCTGGAGAATATGCCTAGACTGTCCCAGTTCCAGCATAGCTGGTCTTCAGCAACAGACTCTCCAGCTCACACTGCCTATGCAGGGCCTTCTGTGATAGCAGTGCTCCGCAGAAGCAATGCAACTTATCCAGCATAAAACTGCCGAGGCAGATTTTTCCCTGGTGATCCCACCACCAGGGCTTTCTAACTCATCAAAAAAAAAAAATTAAAAAAGTAATCCCATACCTTCCTCTCTCCTTTCTTTTAAACCACAAGTTCCCAAACTGTAAATTAATGCCAAACACAGGCCCTTGGTGCTGGGGAGTAAGAACAGAATCATAGAATCATAGAATCATAGAATGGTTTGGTTGGAAGGGACCTTAAACATTCCAGGAGAATCTGCTCGTGATCTTGCTGGGCACAGAGGTCAAACTGACTGGTCTGTAGTTCTCTGGATCTTCCTTTTTCCCCTTTTTAAAACTGGGCCTTGTGTTTCCCCTTTTCCAGTCACGGGGAACTTCCCTGGACTGCCACGACTTCTCAAATATGAAGGATAGTGGCTTAGCCACTTCATCTGCCAGTTCCCTCAGGACCTGTGGATGCATCTCATCAGGTCCAATGGACTTGTGCACCTCAGATTCCTTGAGTGGACTCTTTCTCTAAAGAGAAAGATCTTGGGACGAACTGCCTGTTTCTCTTTTCTTGAGAACTGCTCAAACGTCTTTCTGGTCAGTGTAAGATGCCTACTGGAACAGACAGATAGATTATTCTGAAGATTTCAGTTTGAGTTTGTTTTGCATAGGTCTGATTTTCTAGCTGCAAAAGCAAGCGTGCCTTTCCCCTCCCTATGTATTTTTTTCTAAGTCTGCAAATAGATAACCAGTAAAAAGTGGAAACTATTCTTAACGTGTAGACTCTTTATTTCCTACCTGTCTCCTCTTTCCTTAGTTACAGACTATCTTTTCCCTATGGGCAGCATGCTTTTGCCTGAGTTTCTAATTCTCCACCCCTTCAGTGATTTTTTTTTTTCTTTCTAGGTTATCATCTTTGAGTCAAAAAATGTATGACCTCTTTTTTTATTAGTGGAAAACATGTATTCTAACAAAGGACTTTTGAAACTGCCTCCATAGCAACCAAGGATTCTTTATAAAAGAGGATGTTTAAGATCTCCTCATTGCTTAACAATGTGTTGCAAACCACAGCCCCCATTCTAATGAACTACATTTACAGTGCACTGCTCACCCCCATCACCCTCACATTAAAATGCTAAAGATGCAAAGTAGTGCCCTCTAAAATTAGGAAATAGGTAATTAAGGCCTTTTACTAAGGCCATTCTATTTTTTTCTCCCCACCTTTACCCTCTTCTCAGTGGCACAAGTTTCTCAGTACCAGTCCCACCTTCCTATCATCTGAACTGTCAGCATGAATTGCTTCTCCCTAGTGCACCTCTTTTGAATCGCTTTAGTCCAGCCATTTTTATAGGGTCAGCATACATCCATTCTCGCTTGCTATTCATGAACTCTCTACTGAACCTCAACCTCGTCCACAAGTCTTCTCTCATCTGGTTCTCAGCCAGCTTTTTCTGATTCAAGCCAGGTCCTATTCCTTCCTCCATTCCCAGTCTAGTTTCTTACCTCGCCCCTTGTCTAACTCTTTTTTAAACTCCTTGTTCAGTCTTAATTTTCTCTGTCCTACCACTCCTTGACTCTTGCTCCCATTCTCTGCCTTCTGTTGTCTGGGTTCACGAGCTCTTTTGCCCTCCTGTCTCTTCTTCTTTGTCCACTCAATTCCTGTTGTCCAGATGGGAAATTATTCCAGCCTAATTGCTCCTAACCTGAGTTCTGTCTTCCCTCATCGCTCTATCGAATGATCCCATTCGCTCTAACAAGCTCTTCACTCTGACCTCTTTTTACTTAAGCAGTTCAGTTCTTCTGTTTTATCAATTAAGTTCACTATTGCTTGAAATATCAGAACATTCTTATTAAGCTTTTATCATTTGTAATATTGCCAGCATGGATTACAATATAGTTTTATTTACAGACGTCTTGTAGATGAGAGCTCCTTCCTTACTGTCTAATAAATAGAAAATTTGTTTAATTATTTCATATTCAAAATGTATCAGGGCAGAAAGAAAACAAGAGAATCAGCAACAATCAGCTGTTAGTGGAGCTGCCTTCCAAATACAGGCATTACAGGCAAGTACTTAAAGCTGCCTGATGTGGACCACTAAGGCTTAGTTTCATAATGTTTTTTGGAGGATGGGGAAGTCTTCTTTTTATGTACTCCTGTTACCACATCTTGGCAGATTTGAGCACAGAACATATATATAAACAGCAATGGTGTGCTTCAAATGAGAACATTTAAGAGAATCAAATGGGGCTTAAACAAGAAAGTGGGTATTAATGACATGGGTCTTTACAAACCCTACCAACATGAAGAAATAAGTGGAAGTAATACTAATGAATTATTACAAAATAAATGTGCTTTACATACAGCAAAACAAAGCTTTGCAGAATGCCCAGGTAATATCAATAAATTGCCTACAGTAGCAGTGTCCAAAAATATTGACTGAAATTTAGAATTAACATCTAACACATACCAGATGTTAGCCCACAAGAGCACTGGACATGTGAACATCAATAGGCTTCCGCATGGAACAGTAACCATTTTTCATTAACAACAAAGTAAGTTGTCACTGAGCTGTGCTTATGGTGCTAACTGATACTTCCATGTTGGGCCTTCTTCATAGGGGGTTAAAGCAGGATACAGGATACAACAGTTTTCCAGAGGAAATTAATTAATTCAAACCATTTACAGCATGTTGACGAGGTTAGGTTTACAATGTGGTCACTCAGCTTAGATAAAAACACACACAGGTTTGACTGATCCCAGGATTTAGGAAGGGAAGGAGGAAAAACAAGAATTAAAGACCTTCTAATGCCAGCAGTTTTCCTTTTTTTAAAATTTTATTTCCCATAACAAATAAACATACTGTTCTTCTTGATGCACATGTAGTCGAATATTACCAATTTTTAGAGCAGATTTTGCAAATCTTCTTGAGAACACTTGGTTCAAAATGTCCCAGATTATACTGTGAGGAAATAACAGGTACTTACATAATTCCAAAAATATTTAAATCTTCAGATTTTGAAGATCGTAGTCTTTGAATTCTGCTTCCTGCATTTGACTTCTTAAGCAAAACTCAGTGAAGACAATCTTATGTCTTATGTAAAGTCATCTCAGCTGATGGAAAGAAGAGAACACTAGCTGTACTGTCATGTGACCTTTTCCAAATTAAGATAACTAATGAGAGTGCTGTAAGGATGGAAGTGGATTTTCCTTTTCAGTATCTTAGAGATCTTTCAAAGGGACTTTTTGGCTTTTTTTGACAGCAGAAACAGAAACTAACAGCGTTCCCTGAATGCTACTTGCTGCCTGAACAGCCATCAGTCCCTTTAGAAAAGAAACTACATGTACAAGTATGTGCCCATTCAGCCATTTTGATTCTGTGAAAGATGTCTTTGGTACATATTCTCTCCATCCAGTATCATGCATATCTAGGACATCACCTGAGCAGTGGCTACAAAGCCATACTGGCAGTTAGAAACTATTGTTTCTTCTCTCATTTTGTCTGTAAGAGCTTTAGACTCGATTTACTCACAGTAACAAAGTTTTTAACTTTTTACCCTCTCCACTCTTTTTCCTCACATGATACTCTTTATTTCTGTCTTTGTCCTGGTCTAAATACCCAACTGTAAATCCATGCATCCATATAGCTGAGTTGTTTTCCATTACTTTGGAACTTAAACAAATACCAACAGTGAAATAATTATTGAAACTTTTAGAGACTATGTTCAAACTGGAGAAATAGACTTTTGGGTGAGGGAAAATTCAGGAATGAGGAATTTTTCTGAATGTCAAGTAAAAGCTGTTAAGAAGTGAAGTTTTGTGACATATTTTCAGCTCTTCATCTCACAGCCAAACCAGAGATGTCTTTATTCTCAGAAATCACTTTCTTCTTCCTAGAATTCTGCTGCTGGTGTATATGGAGCAAAGAAGTGATCCACTTTGAAGACCAAGGCCATCATTTTGACGCGGAATCTAGGAACCAGTGAGCTTGCATGAATCCGTAGCAACTGAGTCATGAAAAAACCAGACTGCTGTTTAAAGCTGCATGACTCCATTAATTGTTTCTGCAAAGAGATTTACAGACCAGGAGGTGCAGTACACCAGTCTGGATGGATATAATGCAATCACTGGCTGTCAGATCTAATTAGAAGAAACATGATTCCCTAAGAAGCTATAGGGGATGGAAAAGAAAAGAGGAAAGGATTTTTTGAAGCTGACTACAGCTGTTTGCTCTTTAGAGTTTGATGGCCTCTATTTAAGGCAGAGCATCTACCTCCATGCAGTGTCCTCCTGCAATCTGGTACCAGCATGCTGTCCTGAGAGTGAGTGAAGAAAATTCCAGTAAAGAAGGAGCAAGAGGTCATGAGATGCAGTACAGAACTCCAAAAAGGAAATGAAAGACAGATTATTTAGTAGTTGGGTCTTGAGAGAGTTGAAGTGATCCATGTGATTACTGGATTTGACATCCCATGAGTACATCACCTGTCAGCACTCTAAATCCAAGATGGTATGGAAAGCTTGATGAGGCTCATCTGCCCCAGTGGCTACTACTTCATGATGCTGCTCACCCATGTAGGAACTCATGGTAGTGCCAGGAATAATACTGACTAGATGAGAAGTCATTATCTGTCTCTGAGAAGGAGGGTGAAAGAGCTGAGCTCAGATGATATTTCAGTTAAAACTTCTGGGAGAGGGTAAAAATCTGGCGAGAGCACAGATCTATCCTGAAGATGAAGCTACTACTGAACATACAGTGTCACTGGGAGTGTTTCAGACTTACAGTTATGTCTAACTCCTGAGGAATGGGGAAAGTAGTGAAAGTACTATTACACAGCAGTTACCACACTTGATAAGTATTTTAGCAGTGGTTCATAGTCAATTTGGAAGAATATATTCAGTTTTGGACTAAAGGGTCTGTCCTGGATTAGAAACCATGCAAAGTTTTTGTGGTAATCAGAAGGAAAGAATAAAGTAGTGTTATTAAAGTTGCAAATGACACAAACTGAGAAAGCTTTAAGTGCACTGTAGAAGAGAATTCAAGTTCAAAATTATCTCAGGAAAGAAGCAAATCATAGAATTACTCAAGTTGAAAGAGGTTTAAGGTGGTCACTATAACTATAATTGTAACATTAGATCAAGCTGATCAGGTCCTTTCAAAATCTATGTAGAGAAAAAAGATGCAGTTCTACAAGGACACACACAAAATTCTTCTCTGCAAGTACAAACTGAAAAATGTCTGGCTAAAGAAAAAGATCTGAGAGTTACTGTGGCACACAAGCTGGACATGAGTCAAAAATGTTATGCTTTTCTGAAAAAAGTAAATAGGAGTGTTATCTCTAATTCAGCTGAAATATTTGCTGCATTTGGCACTAATAAGTTGTCAGCTGGAGTACTAATGTCTGATTTTGTGTACTGTTCAAGAGGGATGTGGACCAACTGGATAATGTATTGTGATTACAACAAGGGTTTCTAATTAGCACAAGGGAGATTAGATCAGATGACAGAAAAAATCTCCTAGCAGAAACATTAGTGCAGCACTGGAATGCATTGCCTGCGCAGGCTGTGAAGTTTCCGTCACTGGAGGTTATTGAAATACAAGTTGGACAAGAACCTGTCACAAATGACGTAGAGATGGCTTGTTAAGGTCTCCTCCAGGGCTCCTCCTGTCTGTAATTTCTAAATTTGTCATTCAGATTTAGTGAAGAATTAAACTCTGCGACACTGCATTGTTTAGATGTATCCCTTGGAGACAACCACCAGGTTATTTCTTTCTGCTCTGAACACAGTCACTGCTCATATGTAGATGGTGCCTGTTCTGCTTAAATCCTAGTGAGCTGGATTTGCCAATATCCATTATACAAGATATTACTTTAGAAGATGCAAAGTGCTCATGTGAGCATCTCTGCAAGCAAATTAAAATGAGGGTAATAACTTCTGCAAAAGAGGCAGTAATAACCAGCTGGATATGGACTAGTATATGGCATACATTTTTTATGTGCATACCTGTTTGAGTAGTGCACATCTGTACACACTCTTATTGACTGCTTACAGCTTTTATACACACTTCAGCACACTGGTGCAAAGTAATTCGATATTCTGTAATGAAAAAAAGTACTCATCCTTTTCCAACAGTGGGCACTTTTTTCTTCAGTAAAAATCAAACGTCAGTAAAGTATTACAACATTCAGTGATAAGAACTAGAATTAGACCTGAAATACACAAAAAATGCAGCACACACTTCCTCAGATTTTCAAGACAAAGTAAAGCTTTTCTTTCTGGAATTTGGAATTGCTTAACTTCCTTTAAAAAACTTTGAAGAAACGATGCTTTCCAGTGGCTAGCATGGCGTTTTGAGAGCTGGGAATTCAGGGTTCTCTTCTAGGGGCAGTAGTTGACTGAATCTGGGATTACAGCTGAGTGACCTAATATGATTTTGCCTTTTCGACAGCTTTTAAATCTTAATACATTTTATTCTTTCAGGGAAAGCATGATAGCAGTTATCTGAGAAAGCAGATGTCGCTTGTGTTGTTTTTCTGCTCAAAAGCAGCAGTAAACACCACTGCTTACTAAAATCCTAGTTTTTGTTAGTGCCATCCGCCATCTCCAGCCATACTGCTAGGCCCAGTCTTCTAGATCACTACTAAAGCAATTTTGTTATTTGTTTAGATCCTTCTCCTCAGTGAGATGAATATAAATTAAATTCATATTCCTTCCACTGATTTCAGCTCGTTCATCTTTTAGTTTCTATGACCTCAAGCCACCTGTATGTATAGACTGAATTTGGAATATACTTGGAGAAACAAAGGATAGCTGGAAAGAAGAAGAAAGAGAAAATCAGTGTAGGAGGCAGTGATACAAATAAGACTGTGCTAATATGTATGACTAATTACTATTTTTATTGTTATTATTATATTATCTCAATTGCTATTGAAATCATTAATGACACTTCATGGTTATTACTTAATACCTGTAACCAGACCTGGAAAACATACTGTCTGAGAGTAACAATGAAAAAAACTTTGTGTTTTATTGAAATGGCTGTTTGTTAAAAGTTAGTCTTAAAATGATTTCTACAGTAATAAATAACTGACATGATTTTCCTGAGTTTATTCATTTTTATAAAAAGTAACTTCAATCCTCATTAAACATAAATAAGCAAAACAATGTTGACAAAAATTATCTTAAACAAAACACATAAAATTACATGACATACAGATGTTTAAAACTTACTATGTAGTCTATTCAACTTTAAAGAGGTTGAGTACTACTTTTCTCAGAAACAAAGACGGAATCTTGCAATCCAGTGAATAAAACTGTTTCAACAAATAGAAATATGGGACAAGCCAAAAAGCAAACAAACAAAACCAACCTAAGCATTTCTCCCTTTTCTTTTGTATTATGGTGAAATGTAAATATGAAGAAGCTGCACCCGACATCCAAGTCCCTTATAGCCCAATTATAAATGAAAAACAGTACTTTTAGTGTTACAATGAAAGTATTAACAGACTTTTAGAATAATAGTGATCAATGAATGCATGAATTTAATATAATGAAAGTAAACATCTTACTAATGTTCATACTTACAAAAGTTTTCTGAAAATTTACATGAACAAGCAGAATTTCTTTTGCCAATGCCTTCTGTGTCTTTGGGCATAAGGCTGGAAAAACTTAGTGGGTGATAAAGCCCTGTTCCCTGTTGTTATAGGCAACTGAAACCTGTTTATAAATACTACAAGACTCATTATAAAGTGGGCTAAGATTCCTCACCCCCTATTTCTGCTTGAAAGCTGTTCCTGATATTAGAAATCTCCTAACTTCCAGTTTAAAAGTATTCATGACCATTTTGCACCTTTTTATTACTGTGCCAACAGTATCTTTTAGCTTAATAGCTCTTTTTTCTCTCTGGCGGTTTTCACCGTATGTGCTTACAGATATTCATGAGTTTTCATATATATTATCTCCACTTTTATTTTACAGATCTGTATAGAGGTTATTCTCTAAGTTTGTTCTAGATTAAATTCACAGTTCCTGAACATGGACTCGATCCAGAATTTCAGAGGACCTATTTTCTAGCACCTTATATAATGGCGTCAACACGTCTCTATTTCTATCACTTTGCCTGAAGCACACTAGGATTATTTTTGCCTGCTTATATTCACATGACACTACTTGATTGAATAAGAATATTCAGATTTTTTTGCCTTCTGCTATTTCAAGTTGACAAAAACTTATTTTATAGAAGAATTCTTTTTAGAATGTAACTGTTGATGATAAAAATACATCCCACCTCTTGTTCTTCTCTATGCCTTCTGAGGTGACTTGCAGATATGACAGAGGTGATGGATGAACATTAAGTGACAATCCTTATTCATATGCCTGAGGTAATCCAGGTGACCAATGTGCCCTCAGTGATGGAGGTGCCTTAGATAACTGAGCTGACCCATGTGACACAGATTTCCTCCTTGCTGTGTCATAAAGAACTACCTAGTACAAAACTCTGTGGTTTTCATACTTAGGCCTGATTAGTCTATTAGTCATGTGCACAAACTATTTTCATATAGAATAAATAAAATAAGGCACAGAATGGGACTTTGAAATCTCATTTCATCCCATAAGTTTTAACCAGTACTTCTATCTCTTTCAGCCAGTCCAGCTTTATCCACCTTCAGTTCTTCTAACAACATCTGTGTTTGGTTCTCTCATTATAACTTCAAACATTATGCCATACAGAAAGGCTTGTTTTGTCATTTTAGACATATCCTGAAAACTGGGTTAATTTTGTTGCTTGACTACAAGGGTAATTGTTTGAGATCTCTGGTGTGGGAGACATAGCAGCTAGTTTTAGTTATCTAGAATGTAGACATTTATGTCTCAGCTAGTCATCTTTGCTCCTTTCATAGTCACTGGGAAGAAATTGGCACACTTACTGTGTTTAATCTCAGTGTAAATGAGACTTTAAAACCGACCAGATGAGTCATACTCTTGCATTCCACCAATGGCAAGCTCAAAGACAATGACTTGATCGGGTGTAGACGCCTCCACTGTATGTTTAAAGCTGGTGGAGATAAGTCTTACTGTACACATTTAGGTTATCTCAGTCATCTAAACAGGCAGTTTTCCCAAACTGCTCTTCCAAATAGTCTCCTAAATTCCTCCAAAACAATGCTCTAAAGATACTTTTATAATACTAGGATTATAATCATATAATACAATGATTAAGAAAAAAATCTTGGACAAATTCAAGGTGATCATGGGCTACAAATATAGTTCCACAATTAATTCTATCCTTGGTTTAAGGGTAGAATAGATTGTCCTTGCACACAACTCAACTGATGTATATACTTAACTGACACATTAATAAAGTATAGGTTTGTATGTATAAGGATGTAAACCAAGAGAATATTAGCTGATATCTCCAAATCAATGAAGACGAAAGAGATGAAGATAGAGCCTGACTCATAAATGAATTTTGTAATTGTCCTGAAATTGACAGATTTACATTAACGTAAAATGGGTTTAGTAGATCAGATTAGTTCTTCTGTCAATATTAGAATGTTATGTGATGATTATAAAATAATTTATCATCACATTGTCTATGTAATTACAAATAAATGAGAGGAAGTTGGGGAATTATGAAGAAAAATTAAGGATTTGTATACAATAAAACTGATTTTTCAAAGGTTGTAGAATAAATTAAATAATTATAAATTGAATTTTGCAAATGTATCAAATTAAGCTAAGACCTTCTTAGATATTGATTTCACAGCTTTTGGATCTTAATCTAACTGACTTTCTGGCTATATATTTTTGCATGTTCTTACAGTATGACAAGACGATATAGAAAACGGACAGAAAGAGATACACACAGGACTGGACATAACACTCGCGAGTATGGAGCATGAGAATCTTATAAGATATGTTCCATTATGCTTGTAGGAAGTAGTTGGTTGCTGATCCATTTTTCAATCATTATTGAAAAGGCTGATATTGTATTCACTAGTGCTCCACCTGTTCTGGATTTCTGTGTTCTAAGGAAAAGATCTTTTTCACTTCCCTTAACATATTTCAGCTTTGTGAGCTAACCATACCCTATCTTTTTGTGCTGAAGCAATGGATAAATTTTTTATTATTATTTTTATTGATCTTACCTTGAAGTAAAGTGGGTAAAGTTCTTAAAGTGTTCTTTGTATGGGAAGCTTTTCATGGCAGAAATATTTTACTTCTTTGACATAGTGCATCCGTTATGCAACACAGTATCAATATTCTTAATTCTGCCTGATTTTTTGTTAAAGTGGAATTGCTTTTTGGAACAATATAGCTACTGTTGCATTCTTTTACATCAGTGTAGAAAAATGCTATGTACATAGATTAAAAGTGTGTTATCCATTCCCAGCCACAAAAGAGAAAGATGATATCTTTTACTGACTTTAGAAGTTTGCGTCTGAGACCTGGCTTTTCTTTCAAGCAGGAAAAACAAACTAAGAAACAGTTTAAAAAAAAATAACACTGTTTCCAGCCTTTGCTCACTACTAAGTATACGAAGTTACAGCAAGCGAACATACTTTTAAATGCAAAATTTAAATTGTAAATTACCCCCACCAGGTGGGAAGGATTTAGGCATCACTGGAATGCTGAAGATGAAACTTTCCAGACATGCTACTGTCAGGTAGATTAATATTTGACCTGAAACCTTCACAGTGCTCATTTCACTTCCTGCAAACCCTGTAGCATCAGTGATTATGCTGAGATAGCTTAACCTGAGATGTCAGCGGCTGATCTGTCGAAGTGAAAGCTCTCTGGAAAGAAAAAAACAGTTCCCTTCTTAAAGCAGCTAGTGTATCTTGCCTGGAAAACAGATTTAGGGAAGGAAATTAAATAATTTATCTTGAAAATAGATCTTGATAACTACCTCAGAGTGAGCGTGGAAAACTTAGACATTGTCAGAGATATAATGAACTCTGGGCTTCCATAGTATTTACTGCTTCACAAGAATTTGCTCAAGGAATGTATCAGAAACACTAAATTTTTTCAAGCCTGATAGAAAATTCAAGCTCTGTTTAACTTACAAAGGGGAAAAAGACTGTGGCTTGCGTGTGCCTTGTTTCTTCTTATACGAAGTAGAAGAACTGTACTATATTGAGAGGTTTGTATCTTATGTGTTTATCACATTCTCAAGAGGTATTCTTGTTTCATAAGGCCAAAATTCAACATCGTAGGTGGATATGACTTTTATTTCAGTTCACATAATGAAGCATCTAAAATCTATAAAGGATGCCACATTAAAAGACTCCTCCACTGTGGCTGTACTTTCTAAAGACACTTTTGTGCAGCCTTCTTGGACTGAGGAAGTTGCACCTTTATATTTTGTAAAGGTTTTTGTGTAATCACAGTGGGCTAACAATGAACATCGGAACTAAATTAACGTAATAATAGTCTGACCTCTTCTTGTAGTGTGTTACTGTCATTTATTAGACATAGTGGAATAGTCTTTTTCTCCAGGAAGATGTATGTGACACTGTCTTTCAAAAATGAAAGCTAAATTCTACTTTAACGAAGACATTATATTGAAGTAAATTCAGTTTGCCAGCAAAGTGGCCATTCTGGATTAAATTTTATTTTCTTTTTGTCACTTTTTACTTAAGATACTCAATTAATCAGAAGAGAGCAACAATGCAGAACAAGACGTGTTGATAACTGAAAGCTAGTCCAAAATATACCGTTGATGTTCTCAACATTTTTCGTCATTGACTGACAAAGAATTAAATATTCACTGGTGGGAATAGTCCTGTTCTGACACGTACAACAAAGGAGGTCTGACTATCTAGTGTGTGACACAGGAGAGTAATATGGAATAACAGGATCCAACAAGTGGTAAACTTTACTATATTGGATACAGAAAGTACTGTATAAGACAGAAGAAAAATATCATAGTAAATATACCTGATTTGGCAAGGGGACAAACATGGAATTTCCATAGCAGGATTTCTCTTTACCATCCATGATTTAATTTAAATTGTTTTCTAAATTTTTCAACATTAGGTGCCTAAATATAAATAAATATATAAAACAAACATTTATATTATAAATATAAATAAAAC
>NW_009629335.1:898-1205 GCF_000690535.1 Cariama cristata | reverse complement strand
GTTGACTGGAAGTTAGTAAATGTGACACCTGTCTAAAAGAAGTGCCCAAAGGAGGATATGGGGAACTCATGCCTGCCAGCCTGACCTTGCTGCTGGGGAAGGTTATAGAGCAGTTCATCTTGAGTGCCATCATGCGGCACATACAGGACAACGAGGTGATCAGGCCCAGTCAGCATGGGTTTATGAAAGGCAGGTCCTGCTTGACCAGCCTAATCTTCTATGACAAAGTTGCCTGCTTCATGGATGAGGGAAAGACTGTGGATGTTGTCTACCTAGACTTTAGTAAAGCCTTTGACAGCATTTCCCC
>NW_009629335.1:348-714 GCF_000690535.1 Cariama cristata | reverse complement strand
CCGCAGTAAGATGGCAGATGACACCAAGCTGGGTGGAAATGTTGATCTACTGGAGGGTAGGAAGGCTCTACAGAGGGATCTGGACAAGCTGGACCAATGGGCCAAAAGTAGTTGTATGAGGTTCAATGAGGCTAGGTGTTGGGTCCTGCGCTTAGGTCACAACAACCCCATCCAATGCTACAGGCTTGGGGAAGAGTGGCTGGAAAGCTGCCTGGTGGAGAAGGTCCTGGGACTGTTGGTCAACAGACAGCTGAATGTGAGCTGGCAGTGTGCCCACGTCGCCAAGAAGGCCAATAGCATCCTGGCTTGTGTCAGAAACAGCATGGACAGCAGGACTGGGGAAGTGATTGTCCTCCCCTACCTCAC
>NW_009629335.1:0-260 GCF_000690535.1 Cariama cristata | reverse complement strand
GTCAACAAAGCTGGTGAAGGATCTGGAGCACAAGTCTTACGAGGAGCAGCTGAGGGAACTGGTGTGGTTTAGTCTGGAGAAATAGAGGCTGAGGGGAGACCTTATTGCTCTTTACAACTATCTGAAAGGCGGTTGTAGCGAGTTTGGCATTGGTCTCTTCTCCCAAGTAACAAGCAATAGGACAGGATGAAGAGATGGATGAAGCGTTGACGGCTTGATGGATGAACAGATGGCTAGCAGAAGTCTCGCAGTTGCTGGCC
>NW_009629334.1:15544-24944 GCF_000690535.1 Cariama cristata | reverse complement strand
CAGCATCTGCTGGGTTTGGGCTGGCTTAGTTCCCTCAGGTGTCCCCGATGACAGTTTTGGGGCAGTTTCCGCACTGGGTGCTGGCGTTCGTTCGTCGGTGTCAGCTTGCAGGCCAGCCCGGCCGTCGCAGCGCTGCGGGCGGCGAGGCTGTGAGGCAAGCAGGCCCCGAGAGCTACGTTAACTCAGCGAGAACTCGCAGAGGTTCCCGGAGCGCCGATGGCACGCACGCTTCTGCCCACCGCGCGGACAGAGGAAGCTAAACGAGCAGGGCTGAGCCAGCGAGGCACGGCTCGCTGCTCCGACAGAGCACAGACCACGGGCCTTGGCCCTCCTCCGGGCACCGGGAGATGTTACTCACCCCTCAAGCGTAGAGGAGCTGAACCAAAGGGGAAGCAAGTAGTTGTAGCTGGTTACAAAGGCATAAATAGGAAGAGAATCCAGACTTCCTGAATTCCAGGCAGTGCTCTAACCCCAAAGAGCATAATTAAATATTTAAAATAACCAAACAAACCTCTTCTGCCTAGCTGCCTTCCTTAGCTCTTTACACCCGTCTTCTTGTTGCCAGTTTGGTCTGACAGTGATGGTGCCAAGCGCTCAGCACCTTTCACAGCCAGGCCTCCATTAGAAATAAGGAAAGGATTAGGGAGGACGGTCTGTCTTCTTAAATAAAGAAATAAAATTTAGAAAGCGTTAAGAATTACATTAGCCCTCTGCTAATTATTATTATTTACACCAATTAAAATTAGCGGATGTCATCGGGAATCGAATAGCTGACTGCTACGCGAAGTAGGCCCAGAGAAAGAGCCCAGCACATACACATAATAGCAAGTTGATGTTCAGGACGTGTTTCACCAGCGGTTTCTCCTCCAGGGAAGCCATGGGAAGCGGCTCGAGTTTAGTCGGCGCCGCATTCTTGGCATTTTCCTCTTTGCGCTCCATCCCGCAGAGCCACAGAAAGGCGGTCATCAGCTTCGAGTTCCCTTCAGCGGTGGTCGTACCTACAAAGACAGTCGATAGTGAGGTACAAATGTCACCAAAAAAACAAATCCCAGGAATGTATCAGAATGGTCCTGTACAAAGGGTTTTGATGCAAAAACGCACCAGGGTTCTTTAAATGAATACACTAGCTACGCTGAGGTGTAGGAAGCCCTTCAGTTAGCATCTTTTGGGGCTGTAGTAGCAATTTAATTCTTCCCTGGAGCTCTGAGCTCAAGTTCTGCTGTTCCCAACATTTTAGGAAGTGGTAACAATAGACCAAACCTGAAAGCTGAGCTGTAGCTGCTCAGTGCCCATCAGCTTCCTCTTGCAAGTGCATACGCTGGTCCATTTAGGGTTATTCCACGCCACACACGTGTAAACTGAATTTTCCCAGCTCTGGTGTGGGCTAGGGCATACATGACTAAGTGCCGGGAAGACAGCGCTCATGCACAACAAACGTGAGACTTCCCAGCAGCTGGGAGATCTGCGCCGTAACTCATTAACTTACTGGTCTTTTCAACAGCTTTTTATAGATCAAAGGAATTCACAGCAAAAGCTGCAAAGTTACATAAACAGTGTCCCAAGCCTGGCAAAAACAAGTGGTGATAATCATCGCTGGAAAATGCAGAATGAGTTGCTATGCATGTTTGTACCTAATACCGACAAGTACAAGTTTTAAAAAATGTAAATCCTCCTTCACTGATCTGTCAAGAACTCCGCCCAGGGCTCTGGGTTCTCCCTGCTGCTAGAGTCGATCAGAAAACATCACTGAAAAACAGAAATGGAATTTCATGAAAATAATTGTGTTTTTCCTCCACCCTCCCCTTTTCAACCAGTTCTCCTTGCAGCAGGTGCAAGCAGCACCCGTCGCTAGTGCAGGATAATGGGCATGGCTTTCTGTATCCCCTCCAGCTCCTTCTTGATTTCAAGCATATGTAATGCCATCAAGAGATGGAAAAGAAACTAGACTTCTGCTTAGGTAAAACTGTCAGGTAAAAACCTTTTAGCATGCCCTGAAGTTACAGAAATCCAGAGGAAGTAGTTTTAACGTTTCTTGTCTTCAAAGCCTTTACATAATGCCTAGGGTTGTTAAGTGTAGGTATTACTGAATACGATGTTGGAGCACTTACATTTATTATCATTTGAACTATTTTCAGAAGCAATGCTTATATCAATCTGGAGAGCGGGACGCTCAGCTTCACACACTCCTTTTGCAGCATCAGGGGAAGGGCTGACTGCTAGGTCTTTCTTGACTGGTGGATCCCCACGTGTGAACCAGGTAAGCCGACTTATCTGATGGCATGAAGAGTGGTGTTAAAGAAAACTGCTGTCATGGTTGTTTAAAGGACTACCTTAGCAGTAGAGCAGCCTGCAGAGAGAATACTTAGAGGGGCCGAAATCTGTTCTCCTGCTCTGTTGGAGCAGGTGAACAGCCAAGGGCTCAGCTGGTAACTACAGAAGCGATAGCTACCATCAGCATGTTGGGTTTAGTTTTGTCTGGAACACAACAGCTGTTTGTACAGCTATGCTCTCTGAAGGAGGCATTCTTCGCTCTCTTTTACTGAGGAGGAGACGTTTCTGCACGGGACCATCACTGGACGCAGGCTGAGAGCGGGTCAGTGAAGGGAGCAAAAAGAAAGGAAACTGTAGCCAGGGAGGAATGATTCAAAGAGCTGGGGTTGCTGAGAGAAGAGAAGGCAGGTGGGAGATATGATAATTTTCTTCAAATATGTAAAAGGCTCATTAAAGAGGAATGTTCTCAATATCAACGATAGGGCGGACAGAAAGGGATGAGCACAACATGAAGCTGGAAAGATTCAGGTTGGAGATGAGGAAAAACTGCTCCTGGGAGGGCAGGTGAGCCCTTGAATTGATCACACACCTCCCTGGGCATTCTCACTCTCTGGGGATTTCTGAGAATAAGTTCACCAGGTCTTTCAGAAATGTGTCGGGTTAGTCCTGTCTTGCAGCAAGAGGATGCGTTGGCTGTGTGATTTCTGAAGGTCCCTCTGGCCCTCCTTTCTGCTATTGATGTTTTTCTGTAGCCTCAGTATAGCTATTGAAAATAGTCAAACTGGCACAAACCTGTTCCAGAGGAAGTGTGCTCTCTGCCCTTGATTTCTCTTTTCTGCGAGTAAAAATGGTTCCTCACTAAATTAGTAAGAGAGTTGATAAAGATGACCCAGAAGCTGGAATTTCTTGGAAAATAGAGGGAAAAAGCTAATTTGTCATGGATTAAGCACACATGTTTGAACTTAAGAACAACTCTTTGTAGCATCTACTGTTGACCAGTTTCCAGGGTGGGACTCGGCATTTATGGGACCAAAATTTTAAATGGCAGCAAGGTGCTGGAGCACAGGAGGGATTGCTGCTATGGGTTATTGCAAGTGTGATCATAAATAAAGAATGAATGGAAACTTCCATTTCCCAATTATTTATCCCCACATCATTCCCCTGGACGTAATGTGGAGCATCCTGGAAACCATTTACAAATAGCAAAAGAAATCTGAAGGGGTGACGCACCATTTCTGCCGAGGGCGGTTCTGTGAGCATGCTCACGACCAGCACAGTGAGCGTGGAGATCGCGGCCAGGACCATGGAGAAGTAGAGGTAGTGCATGTACTTCACCACGCTTGGTCGGACGTCGATCTCGCCGCACTGGGGCTCTGGGTAGATGAAGTCCAGCACCAGCCGAATGACGCCCAGCATCAGCCCAATCACCAGGCCCCAGAACGCGCCCTGGGAAAGGACAGATATTCTTTAATGGAGCAAGAAGCATGCATCCACCCAGGATCCAGGGCTATACCCACATTCTCAGGCTACAAACTGGCCAAATTTTCTCCTTGCTGGTTTTTGGTGGGCTTCTTTTCCTCCCTTTTCTGCTCTTGCTATCTAGGTCTGCCAGTGCTATTACAGTAGCCTGGTACTGCTCTTCTGTGGGATCGAGTGGGTCATTCATTTTGGTATGGAGGGGTGTGCCAGAATACTTTGAAGAGTGATATTTGTATCCTGATGGTTGCCTTAACCCTGGGGGGCTGACAGCTGCTCTCCGCCTAACCAAAGCCCAGTTTGGGAAGACTTTACCCTTTAGCCAGCACCAGTCTTTGTCGAGAAACCAGAGGTTTAGGACTCCCGATGCCATTTCGTCTGGCTCCTTTGCTCTCTGGGCTTGCTGTGCCTTCTGTAGCCCCCCTGATGCAGATAATACAAGTCCATGTAATAAATAAGCTGATGGCTAATAAGCCCCTGACAGGCTTCAAGATTTGTAAAGGACACCCTGCAACTGAGCCATGCAGTCGTCTCACTCCTTCTGAAATGCCAGTGAACTCTTTGAAAAACAGCAGGAACTGCTCCCTCCTGTATTGGTGATGGTTGCTTGGGTTGTGCAGAGGTCTGGGTGCATTCGTTCTCCCAAACACTACAAGAGGCAGCAGAACTGCAGCCTGGGGTGTTGGTTTGAACTGCAGGACCCTCCTGAGGACAGTGAGGCCACAGAGGCAACTGTGCTGAGCACAGCGGAGCTGTTACCTTTTCATTTGCTCTTTTCCAGAAGCAACCCATGATAAACACCATTGCCACCGGAGGCTGCAGGTAGGAGCTGATTGACTGGATGTAAATAAAGAGCTGCCCTCCCTGGCCAGCCTGTACCAGTGGGATCCAAAGGATGGAGACCACAGTGAGCAGCAGCACAAAGACCCTGTGCAAGAAAAAGATGCCATTACTGTTAGCTCAGGCCGTTCTTTTCCAGTTGCTCAGCTTTCAAGACTCTGACTGAGTTCTGACATAACTGTAAGGCCTCAGCTCTAGTCCTCCACCAAACCTGTGCCATATGAAGATACTACATCTGTACAGGGGCAGCAGACTGCAAGGTGTGCCGAGATGTGCCTCGAATGCTCAGGCTCTGATATAACATGCTTGTCCTCGTTCTCCATACCTGCCAACGATCATGAGTTCCCACTCAGAGCAACGAGGACGGAAGTGTTTCCAGAGGTCCATGGTGAAAATGGTGCTGGCACTATTAAAGATGGAAGTCAGGGAGGACATGAGAGCTGCTATCATCACTGACATCATCAGGCCCCTGAGTCCTGGAAACAGAAGAAGTACAGATGCCCTGAGGAATCCCCAATAACCCCACTGCAGGATGTCCTCAAATTTTTCTTTGAACTAGAACAGATTTTTTAAAATGGTTTTAGCCCCAATTTTAAAATGGCAGTGATAGGGAGCTATTAACAGTTGATTCTCATTGTTCAACATCTGCACTTTATCTGTTATCCAAATTTGACTGAATTAGACCTCTGGATACTGAGTCATCACTCATCTGTCCTGCTGCATGCTGTCCCTTACCACTGTCTCACCAAGCCCAACATAAACCCCACTGAAATTATAATTGCAGGGTATTTTCCTCTCTGAACTTCTCTCACGGACGCCTTTTGGCTGGTGCGTACTGTCTCCACCAGTGCCAGCACCATTACTGAGCTCCTTACCTACAGGCAGAAGTTCAATGACCAGCTTAGGATAAGCAATATCGGAACAGCCAGATGGGTTGCCACAGATTTTTCGGCAAACTTCCGCATCTGCACAAGCCACCAGATCTAAAATACACAAGAGGGAGTGAGAGGCAGTATTCCATAGCCACAGTAAACAAATATATCTAAACAAGTTAGTCTACTGAATGCTGTAAACTGCTTTCCGAGTGAAATACTGGAAAGCTTGGAAAACTTCCAGCAAATAACAGAGGACTATCTCAACACAGCGAGAAAGGGCAGCACTGGGCTTCCCTGTTTTCCCTTTTTTTCCTTCCATGCAAAAGATACAATCAGTGTAGGCAGCTGTCCTGCCTGGGTGTCCAATGCTCCTCTAGGAATGTTGCTCACTCGGGGACTGAGGCTATCTATCCACCCACAGGCACAGCTCCTCACGGACAAGCACATCCACGCATTCCCACCCGGTGAGCAGTTTACGACACTCAAAGTGGTATGTTAGGATTTCTGTGAGTGCCTCAAACTTAAATTGCAGGAGGAGTACCATGCTGGGTGCAGGAGGGCCCTAAGTGCACAATCGAAATACAGAGCTGCTGAGCCGCAAGCTCAGCTCAGCTCAGCTGTCGACGGCCGACTGCGCTAGCGCACGGAGCAGCGCGTTGTGCCCTGTGTGCCTGGGGTCTGCTGTACAAGGATGTGCATTCTCCAGCGTGTAACTGGAAGAAAATTTCTTCGTACGTTTGGCATTTGATGCATTGCAACCTTTTAATTTATTTGGTAAAGGCTGTTCTGGCCCCATGGAGTGGGCACAACCAGTAGTGACAGAGAAAGCAGGTCTCTCCTTCAGCACTTACCTGGGAAGAGAATTCGGCTGATCATGCCTGGCATTACCATCATAAAGAGGGGCAAAATTTTCAAGTAGGAGGTCATCAAGGAGCCTCCTTTGGCATGAGAGAGGTTTTTAGCAGCAAGGGACCTCTGAACGATGACCTAGAAATAAAGAAATGTGTTTGGCCCACTGTCAGCAGAGAGGAGCTAGCTGTAGATGATGTGATACCGATTGCATTCATGTGTATAGTTTGATCTCCTCTAAACTATTGAAACCGTAGAAGGGTGAACCCAGAGCTTGGCTGTAGCTTTATAAATCTTGCTTCACATCTGGAGTACCTTACAGAAATGCAGACCTGGAAGGCACTGCTTGTGTCCTCAAATCTGAGCCTTGCTTCTGCAGTGTACCGTGCTGCATAATCTGTTCCTTCCCTAATCATACTCAGGCTTAGAATTTCCTTTTCTTCTTCTTTTGTTGGAGACTTCCCTGACCCAATGGCTAAGCCTGGCCGGGTCAGCAGCCCTCCTCTCAAAGCAGGACAGAGTCTGAAATGAGCAAAATGAGTTAAATAAAAGAGTGCTACAGGAACATCAGGAGGTTGCTTAGGGCTTCAGTCTTGCTGGCTCTGGTGTTGTCCCTAAGAGGGATGGTAGTCAGACCTCTGGAAAGTTGAAAGTGGTTCACAAGAAGTGAAAGGCTTAAGTTAAAAAACCAAACCAAAACAAAACAAAAACAACTGAAAAACCTCTTTATAGACTGGGATTAACTCACAAACACATTCTTACCCCTTTTTACATTGAAGTGATTCCCAAAATTTAGCTGTGCATACCAAGTTTTTCATCTTTAGGATTGAAGCCATCAGATTTTACTAAGTTCTCATCAGAAATAGTAAACCAGTCCAGGCTACGTTGCAAACCCTAGGTTTGTGATCTCAAACAACCAATAGCATCTTCTTGAAACCAAAGAAAGAAATAAGCAGTAACCCACCTGATCCGTACACCAGTACCACAGGGAAGGGATGGTCATTCCCACCAAAACTCCTGGCCAGGGAAGATCAGAGTTAACAGGGTCTCGGAAAATGTGAAAAGCATCTTCTCTTGGCAAGCCGCAGCTACTGTTTTCCTTGCGAGTGCTGGGAATGGCATCAAAGTATTTTGTCTGCAAACCTTCAAGACCGCCAACTTCAACAAAGCCTAAAATAGGTCATGAGAAGCAGTTATCACATCTTCCCGGGGCGGTACTCTGATTTTCAACCTCTGTAGTTTGCTATGGGTGGTGCTCCACAAGTATTCTTTAAAAATCAGAAGCTATTGACTCTAACATTGGGCTGAGGGATAGCACAGCACCAAACCCGCTGGGTAGGGAAGGTGCTTGTTCACCTGTAATACTGCTTCAGAGCGTATTTCTTTAGAGGTTTTTCGGGGAGTACTCATGCATTTTTACCACATAAAGAACTACTGTTAGATTATTTGTACAAGCGTACATTCCAGCAGGAGAATATATAGAAAGCAGTTCCCAGAACATCCATTGAGTAATCAGTTGTGATGATCCAGCTTGTTTGTAGTACTTGGTAAAGCTTCTATCATGGTTTTGGTAATAAAGCCCCAGGGAAACACTCACTGAAGACCATGAGAGTCACAGCCCCAATCAGCATGATGAGCGTTTGCAGAGCGTCTGTGTATATCACAGCTGCCAGGCCACCTAAGAGAGCAGAGAAGCAGCAAACTGTGGGAAGCTGGGTTTGTTCTGCCGTACCATCTCACGCTTTGCAGAAGTTTCTGACAAGCAGCGTAAGCCGAGCCCCGTGCTGGCGTGTTCCCACCGTGGTGGGGGGCAGTTTGGCCAATTCCTGTGCATGACACTTTGGCTGAAATTTCTCATGTTTTGAATCGTAATGAGTCACCATTTTGTCACTAAAAAGCCAAAGTCCAGTATAAGTACTTCTATGGGAAATGCATGGAAAATCTCCAAAACAAAGCCCAAGCTGAATAAGGAGGAGAAGGAAAAAAAAAAAAAAGGAGGGGAGGGATCTTTATGAGCAACATCACTAGGGGTGAGCACTGGGAAAGGCACAACCTTTGTTTGGGATTTGCTGCTTACTCCGTGCATGGCCTTTTTCCATTTGGCCACTCATAAGCCCTGAAAGGGCATCCAAGATTGACAATGCTTTCCGCATTACACGGCTCATTGTTATGTAAATCACTCATACCGCCAAAAGACCCAGCAGAAAAACGTATTGTGCAAATGCCGCAAGCATAGCTTCTCCTTAAAGCAGAACTGCCATGCATCCATATCTGATATGGCCTCGTGAGGGGCGTTCATTTGCTCTTACCTGGTAATTTTTTCTTAACAGGTGAGCTGTCAATTGCTTTTCCCCCTCCCCATTATCCATACTCATGGCAAAACCAGATTGTATGGGAAACACGAGCAGGAGGATGCATGGTGCATTGCGTGAACACACGCAGCTCGCTAAGCAGGATCCATGGTATGGTCTGAAGCAGCCACGTACCCGCAACAGTGTAAACGGCTGTGATTGCCCGCAAGCCGTTGTTCGCCAGAACCCCTGCCACAGCGATGTAGAGGTCCCAGTGTAAGGCTTGCTGAATGAAGAGTGCCCCAGCGTACATATCGACCTAGAGACAAAGGATAGTTACCACGGTTGCAATGATGATACTGCCGAGCCCCTCAAAGCTGGTAGTGCCAGGGAGTGTGAACATTTAGCTGACCAAGCTCTCTCCTGCAGTGGGACCGGTCTGGTTTGTAACTGCTCCGGACTCCCCAGCTCCCCGCAGTGTCAGCGCCACATGGCACATCCCTCTGCAGCCCCAGCTCCTCCCTGCTGTGCATTAGGACCAGGCTCAGCTCAGGAGGTGGATGGTTTGTGATTACCGCTCACGGGGGTGACGGGGGGCGATGATGGAGCCGCCCCGAGAGAGAGGGAGCCTGCACAGCTCCCTGTGGAAAAGGCATTTGGGTGGGGTGAGCTTATCTCTTCCCCGGAGCACCTGCGGTGCAAACCTCCCCGCATGCCTCGGCCTGCCGCCAGCCCCAGCACCGGTTTGCCGTAACGCGAATTCCTCCCTGACGGTGACAGGGAGATAATAAGAAAGAG
>NW_009629334.1:8740-15513 GCF_000690535.1 Cariama cristata | reverse complement strand
GTGTCCTGGGGCTGGGACCCAGCCCTGACCTACCAGCTCTGCAGCTACGTGAAAATGCCGCGGTTTGGGAGAGCCTTAGGATAGGCAAACTGCAGAGCACAGAATGACAGACAGCTATAAAAGCATCCTGAGTACAGGAATCGTGTTATCAGAGAACTCCATCAAATGGTTAGTTTTTTCTAGAGGAGAACCGGAGCCTAGCTCCTCGGTGCCACCTGAACCCCGTGACTAGCATCCATTTCAGAGGGGACACGGGCAGGCGTGTGTCGGACAGCGCGTCCCTCTTTGTCCCTGTACGTACAGGAAAAACACCGGCAGGGACTTGTCTGATTTCACGGATTCATGCACTGTTGCACGGTTAATAAACAGCTAGTGAGGTGTTGCGCAAGGGTTGATTCAGTTATTTATTCAAGGCACTACATCAAACAGGAGGTGCAATAAATCACTAAACCCTTTTCACCTAAACGCATACCAATTCCTACCTTCTTATTCATCCTGCACGTAACAACATTTGTTGTCGGCACAGGCCATAAATATGCAAAGGGAAGAAACTGGGTGAGCTGCCAGACGTACAAAATCTAACGACAAATGCGTTGACGCTCACAACTGAACTTTTCAATGAACTGTTGCTCAGGACATTGACACCTAGCTTTCCCTGCTACTGTAGCAAGCATTCGGGTGCTTAATGGAGAAAAGAAGTTGTTATTCTTTTTGTGTAGGTTCTCAAAACAACTACAGTCTATCTTCCTTGGGTATTTTGATAACACACCCTTTTCTGCCAATACAGAGAAGGGCCAGTAGTTGCATTTCTCAGCCTCGCTAATCAGCACGTTTCCAAAGTGAATTGAATTCAGTCTGTTTCCATTTTTTTCTACTTACTGATATTTTGGTAAAGATATAGATGAACAAGTAGAGAATCGCCAGGAACATCTGAATTCTTTTACCTCCAAAACGTTTCCGCAAGTACTCTGGCATGGTGGTAACCTGCGCGAGAGACAAACGGTCAGAGGAGGTGGTACGCAGCCGCTGCCGTGGATTGCCGAGGGCTCACCCGCGGAGCGTCTGCGCTGGTGCTCGTTGCACTGGGCTGGTGTTTGGTTCTCCGCTGCCTACTTAGGCCAGCACAACAGCTTAGCAAGCACTGACTTTGCTGTTGTGTCTGGCACAAGGCTCACTGTAGACTGTGATAGGAGAACCTCCGTCCATCTCCTCAGGAGATGGAGCAGCTCTACTCCATCGCCAGGGGTAGCGGAGCAGTCTGACCCCCCACCCCAACCCTCCGAGCTGTTCCCAGGCAGCAGCCCTCCTCCCCTTCAGCCCACATCACCGGCACAGCCGGGAGCACCGTGGCTCACACCCTGCCTTCCAGAAGAAGCACAGGAGCAGCCGGAGATGGTTGAGCCCACGAGCCAAACAAGTGGTTTAAATACCAGCAAATCATCGATGGACACAACATCCCATCTACTTACTCCTGCTGCTATGTAAATTGGAAGGAATAGCCAGGCCAGCACCAAAACACAAAACATCCCCTGCAAAGCAAACAGAAAGGAAGGTCAGGGATGCTGGTCCAGGCTGCGATCAGGTGGATCACTGGGGACACGGGGGCTGGGTTGTCCCTCAGAGGCCTCAAACCCCCAGCAGCTGGTGCTGACTTCTAGCTCACGCAGCAGGATCTGAGCCTTTGGACCTGCCAGACCTCTACCCTTGTGTGGAGACTCGGTGGTGTCGGAGTTGTCCTGCACAGCACAGAGATGGCTACCAAGCCGCCGTGCCACACTCACGTTCCACTCGTAGGCTGTTGCAGCAATTCCCGAGGCAGCTCCCGACCCAGCCAGGCCGATGAAGTGGCCACTTCCAACGTTGCTGGCAAACAGAGATGCTCCCACCTGGAGAAAGAGAGAAAATCGGATCTGGCCCTGGCACAAGGCTTTGTTCTCAGCCTGGTGAGAGCACAGTGATGCTGTTCCCCCACTCATGACTACAGAGGACACGTCACACTCTGCCACCTTCTTTTGCCTGCATGTTCAGTGACTCTGGCACCTCCAACTTCTTCCATCATTAGCTACCTACCGCTCATTTGTGGGCATGTTTAGGACCATCCTGCTTCCCAACCAGTGTCTAGCCTCTTGCGGGGGAGCAGGGCAGAAGATGGAGGTAACAAGTAGAAATGTCAGGTCATCAGTTTGTGTGTTGGTACATACGGACTCACCAGCCCAGCCCAAATGAAAGACCCCACCTAGCAGACTGGCTCAACATAAAGCTGCATCTGTGATAGGGACCACCCAGTCGATTCTGAAATCTCCAGATCATGCCGAACCAGCGAGGCTTTGCAAGCTGTCGGGCTGACTCTGGTGGGGCACAGGGCTGGGGCAGGTGCCCTGCAGCCCCTCCGCTTCCCCAGGCTCAAATATGGAAAAAAAAAAGCCAGTATTGTAACTGGGTCTTTGGAAAATATGGAAGTAATTTTTTTTTTTCTTCTGTTTGGAGAAATAAGTTCTGCTTGGACAGAAGTGCTTTTCAGTCTTGCTGTAGCCTAGGGGCACAAGCAGTGTAACGATAAAGATACTTACAGGCCACCAAACCATCTGTCCTCCAGCTAGAAAGTAGCCCTTTACAGTGCTGCGCTGCGTCTTCCACATGGACTGGGAAAGCAAAAAAGCAGAACACAGGTTTCAGCAATCATTTCAGTTGCTGCTCAGAGCATCACCAAGCCATTGCCCCGGCGGGAGGGTCTGTGCTGTCGTCAGATGAACGCGAAGGGTCTCTTGAAGGACCTGCAGTTGCTGCTGGGAAATCCTGGGCGACGAGAGCGCAGCAGACGACGGAGGGGACTGGCCAAGGGCATCAGCCACGCACAAAGTTTTCTATCGTCTCAGAATCCTGGTTAAATGTTTTCTGTGGTAAGCAAACTAAATCACTCCAGCTCAGCGAGGAAGGCAAGCAATTTTGGACGAGAACTGTGACCATCCCTAGTTATTAGGAGCAGCCAGGAGAAATGCTCGGCATTGCCGGTATTACTCATTGACTCCTGTTCCTCAGAGATTTCAGATAGTTTCATACAATAGCACGAGAGTTATGCACGACATTTGAAGGGAGCAACTATTGATCTCTGCCTTATGCCAGCCAGATTGTGCTTTTGCTATTACAAAGCCATGCCAAAAGGATGTCCTTCTGCCTTAACTGTATATAAACAATATCTTTAATTTACGGAATCTGCTGTCGAGACCACTGCGGACAAGCACAAGTGATTTATAGGGCAGCAGTTCCTTCCTGGATGAACAAAACATTATTATTAGCAATACTTTGTACTTAGACGACCCCTCCCTTACAAGGGTTCTCAAAACCTTGGCAAACACTAGAGCTGAGCAGCTCTCCGCTGGAGCAGTGAGGACACTTCCCCAGGCTGAAGTGAGGAAAAGGACCTGTGAACTCTGTCTGTCCGCTTGTTCAGTTGAATCCAGCGAAGTGCAGCCTGATTTGAGCCAAAGTAAAATAATTTGAGGCCAAACCAGCCATATTTTTCAGTATAACAGGGCACACACAAAAGTTTTTAACGCTATCTGCTTACCCAGAGCCCGACTGCGAGGACGAATAGGAAGTACAGCACAAGAACAGCAATGTCTATGGAGTCCAGCGTCTTCTGGGGAAACACATCCCACGGCGGGGTCACAGAGGACGGGGCGCTGCTGGTGCTCTCCATGGTTTCTTACGCAGGTGGAGTGCTTCTTTTTCTCGATGCATATATCTGTTAAAAAATGGGTTACACGATTAGGAGAGGACGTGGCAGCACCGTGAAGGTATTGACTTGAATAATTCAGGGGTTTATCGGCTCTGTAAGTCTGGCTGCGGTGCTGCTCATTCCGGAGCTATGGAGAAGGCTCTTGTCTCTGGCATTTGCCTTCATCCATGACTCCCTTTCTGTGATGTGAAGATGCTGCCAGCAGACAGACCCGCCATGGGTTGGTTGGATTCCTTATGCAGTGGATAATTTTCTAACTGGCAGAGAAATGGGCGCATTAGAAGGTGTAAATAGCTGAAATAGCCGGAGGAAAGGACTGGGATGTGGCCCAGCCGGTGATGGCAGCCCGTGGGGCTCAGTGCAGCAGCACTGTGGGGTTGTCCTTGATGAGAAGCTGCTGCCAGAAATGTGCCCGTGACGAGCTGCCGGGATGTGAAGACACGTGAACTGCTCCAGCGGCAGTGGCGTTTTCCTCCTTTGCAACAGCGAGAGCTCGAGCCTGGGTTCAGAGGGTGCCTGGGTCTCCTCCTGAGTAAGGCTGACTTGCCGGCAAGCAGGCACTGCCCGCTCCTTATCAGGAACGGAGGCCGGCAGCGTGTCACCAAGCACAGGGATGGATGTACCCTCTGCCATGCCGGAGCGGGCCGGGGCAGCGGGGATGAGCAGCAAGTACCGCTGGTAGACGGTGCGGCGGTGTGGGACTGGCACCAAGCGGCAGAAGAGCCGGTGCCGGAGCTGGGGCTCCCTCCTGCACACCAGCCTGCACAGAGACATTTCCTGCAGGTGAGATACTCATGTGCTTCCCACGGGAACAAAAACTCAATTTCTTCTCCAGAAATGCTTGATGAGGAGACGTGGTACCGCTGTGGGACCCTTGCAAGGGCTCTCTGGACCCCCCGGAGCACCCCATGGTGCCAAGCTGCCGCCCTTTGGCAGAAGGGGCAGGATAAAGTCCACGCGAGGAGGTTGGTCAGGTATTTGAATTAATGCAGTTCCTCCTCGTTTCCTCCTCCTCCCCTCACCTGGGCTCGGTCCCGCTCTGAGAGCAGGACAGGAGACGAGTGGCAGCCCTGGTGGGGCCATGGCAGGGGCAAGGTCCATCTCGGGGGGTCCCTGGCTGAGCAGTGGCCGCTGTCGGTCACCAGGGATCCCTGGGCCCAGCACCTCACTGCTGCGCTCCGGCCACGGAGCAGGTTCAGAATTATTTCTCTTACCCTGCTGAGCCAAGGAGACTGTTCCTCCAAAGAGGAGCAGAACCAACGCTCCCCGGCCTTGGTGCCGCCCCGCAGCCGGCTCAGCTCCGGGTCCAGCCCCGGCGACACCGGGACGACTGGGACAGGTGTCTGCTGGTCCTCGTCCTCCTCCTGCCTACGCGGCTGGCCAGGTGCTTTGGCCTCTCTTGCACTTGTAAGGTGACACTTATAAGTTCCCCCCCCCTGCCAAAAAGCTGAAGAAGGTGGAGCGAAGGGTGGCCTGCACCAGCCCGGGGCTCCCGGCATGGACGGTCAGACAACAAGCGGTCGAACAAGTTCTTCCTCTGAACACCCAGGGCGCAGCAAAGCACAGACTGAAGGAGCCACCCTGTCCCTCGGTCACACGTTTCACAACCTCCGCCAGCTTCATCTCTTTGTCGCTGGGTTGAACCGGAGCTGGAATCTGCCTTTAACTCACCTGTGGCCTCAACACTTGCCTGAAGTGCAGCCGGCTGCCCTCCTGCACCGGTGGCACTGCCGGGCACCTGATGCCCAGGTGTGTGAACAAAGCAGAGGGAATGGAGTCACGAGTGCAGCGCTGATGGAGATGGAGCGATTTGTGCCGCTGAGCCGTTTTCAGGAGGGCAAGCCCTGCCCCGTGCCCTCCCTACACCCAGCCCTGCAGCACGGGCTCTGCCTGGAGCAAGGCTGCTGGGCTCATGCATTTGCAAAAAGGTCGGGCAATAAATAAGTTTTCCGGTGGCAGAGCCCATCCTGTCACCTGCTTTCCATAGCTGGGCGGTCGTAGCCCAAGACATCAGTAACCTCCCGTGGCGCACGACTGCGGTACCCCCCAGCACAAGAGCAAAAGGCGATACGGAGCCATGGTCTGGTTCAGTGGCAGCGGTGGCAGTGCCAGGCTGGGACCGGGGACTTGCAGCACCTTGGCAGAGCTTTTCTGTGCCTTATAAAGCCCCTGGATCCCACTGAATTCCTTGGCAACTTCTGCCTTGCAAGGACCCAGGGCACTGATGATCAGAAGATCAGTGCTATCTTACCTCTTTAAGAGGCAATGTGTCTTGGCTGTTGCGATGTTTTTACTGGCACGCTTAACCTCTAACTGGGAAAAGAAAAATAGGGTTTGGTATGGCAGCCTTGGGAAGTTGCTAACCCCCCCTGCTTTCTCTTTCGCAGCTCTGCTATCGCAGTTTCTCTTCATCCCGAGACACATCCCATCTCGGGGCCCGCGGCGGGGGGTTAGCACCGGCACTACGGCCAAGTCCTATGCTCGGTCTCGCTCAGGATTCACCACACCTGCGGGAGACGTTCGTGTCTTTCCCTCCGAAATGCATGTGGGTCTGGGGCAGAGCTCTGCAGGCATTTGTCATGCCCGTCAGTAAGGAAAGGAAACGTGGGATACGCTCCAGGGGAAATTCCCGGAGCTGAATGCAGGTGCCCGGTTAAAGCCCTTGCGGGGAGGGAGCCTGGGCATTAGGAAAAATGCAGTAGGCTCAGTTGCTCTGATTTCAGATCCTAACTCTGCTGTGGCCCAGTGGAAATTTTGCCCATTTTGTGAATTCAGCTCACAGCCCGGTCTCCCTCGGTTCCTGGCACAGGCGGCAGCGCTTTCCTTGCCAGAGATTGTGAGGAAGGAACATCCGTGGCATTGAAATGAAGCCGCTGAAGCCAGCCCTTTATCAATGGTGCCGGGAGAGACACAGCCCACGTGGGTCTCGAGTAACCCGTCCGGACTGTATCGCTCTAAATGCCTCCGCAACGGGATTTTTTTAAAGCATTCCCAGGTCCATCCACCTCCTAAAGACACCACCGCTCGCCGGGGC
>NW_009629334.1:0-8709 GCF_000690535.1 Cariama cristata | reverse complement strand
CTGACCCGCAGCCCAGCAGCAGCCCCGAACCCACGCACCAACCGGAGCTCCCCGACTCGAGGTAGAAGCTGAAAGGGAACTTACTGCGCTCAGCCGGGTCTCATTCTGTTCCCTGCGCCGGGCACCACCAAGCCTCTGCCAACTGACAGGCAGCTTAAATATTGCCAGAGAATCGGGATTTGCCAGCGGAGCTGTTAACGGTGTCACAAGGAATGAGAAGGAATATTTATAGTCAAAGTTAAACTAATTGCCCGAAGTTACTCTTTCGGTGTCCCGTGGCTCTGGTGAGAAGTGTATTATTTTCACTATCAGGGCTCCCGGGTCAAACTCCACGGAGTGCCATTCTCTTAAGCAATCTGTGCAGCTAGAGAAGGGACGAGTGACAATAAAAAAAATCCGTGCTGATGTCCGGTCAAGCTGACGGCCCGCGACACAGGGGGGAGCTGACAGCTAGTCCTGTCTCTCAGTTTCTGCCTAAGCCTTACAAAGAGCAGGAGTGGGCTGGGGTACGTAACTCGTTTCTGAGTCTGTAGGCTGACCCCAGAATCGAATCCCCTTCTGGGAGCAGGCTGGAGGTTTTGGTTTCAGCACCATCTGTCTGAAAAGCCTGATAGACACTTACGGCCAAATAACACGCCGGGAATGATGCTGAAGAGGGACCTTCCAGCACACAGACCGTGGCAGGAGGCAGCTCATACATCTCTGACGTGGGGGTGCACAGAGCCCCAGGGCAGCACGACCGAGAAGCCCCGTGTCTCTCGCTGGGCAGGTAGCCCGCTGGCTGGGAGGGCAGATGGAGCATGGGCTCTGGCCTTACACAAGCCTAATCCATGTCCCGACGGTGAAGTTATCAACCTGAATTTTACGGCACGTGATCCCCTGAGGGCATGTGTCACCGGCGAGTCCTCAGCTCTCCTGCGTCGCCGGCGTGAAAGCCTCCGCCAAAGCAGGGCAGCCCCCGGTAACGTCGGTCCCGCGGCGCTGGCCGGGCTCAGCAGCATCTCTGCGCGCAGGCGCTGCTTTTGTCTCTCACGGCGTGTTTAACGTCGCAACTAACTGTGCTGCTTTTACCAAAGGTTTTGTGAAACTTAACCCTTCTCTGACAGGCTCAGCTGCTAGAATCAGAAATTCAGCCCTCCCCTTCACTTTTGAATTTTCTGGATTGATAACGAAGGCCAGTTAAATATGTTAAATAAAAAAAAGGCACCCCAGTGTCTAAGAAACCAGAAAGCAAAGTAGGAAAAACCTACTATCTGTATCTTATCTCGTTGCTTCATGCTCGGCTCACAATTCTGATGAACATAACTAAAGGTCTTTGAATCTTGCGATTGGAGATGCTTTAATCTGATCTGCTAGAATGTGGAAAACCCAGATTTTCCTAAATTGTGTTAGAACAAGGTGGATCCTGAAGGGCTTCAAATTCAGCATCCAGGTGCCTTGTGCCACCTCCCAGTCGGTGCCACTTTTTCCAGGCCTCCAGCCCTTCCAGTCTGAAGCCGAGACCTGTTTGTCTCTTTGGCATCTTTCATGGCACCTGGAAAATAATTACAGATCGTGGCCCTTCAAACCACTATCAAGATACTTAGAGGGAGGGTTCATACGTGGTTCCGCTTCGGCGTGGAGATGCCAGCCTGGTACGATTTTATCCCGGCCAGTCCATCAACTGGAGCCGCGATCATGTCTTCACCGTACTAAGGCTGCTCATTTCCTCTTTGAGGGTTTTTTCCCCCCGTTTCTTGCAGGAAAGAGAGAAAAATCCTTAAATAATCAGAGGTGTGGAATGTAACCTGGGAATTGCAGGGTCACTGTTTCCCCCTCTGTCGGAGGCTGGAAGGGGCACGCCGTGGGGCAGGAGCCGCACCAGGGCTGCGTTCCCCGCGCTGACCCCAGGCTGCGGCCGGAGTTGTTGTTTCCTTTCCAAGGACGGGCTTTCCCGTGAAGACAGTCCCATGGTCGAGGCTGACGCAGGCGTTCTGTTCAGGCTGGGCTGTACGGGGCTAAAAGGAGGGCGATTCTGGGGAAAAATTACCTAATGGTTGCAGTTACCAAGAAACTGCAAAACAAGCCTGTGCAGTGAATGATGCCGACTGCGGTATGTGACGTACTGCGACGGAGGCTCCGGGACATCACCTCTGCAGGGACATCACCGGGCTGCGCTGGACCCGGGGTGGGAGCTTTGGCGGCCGCTCGAGATGCCCGGGGCTGCAGAAGAGCCGGGCTCAGTCGGCCAGGAGGGCTAAAGCAACATGCGGAGGGGCTCGAGCGCTTTACGTGCAGGTGCCCAGCAAGGGATTCTGCCTGTGACCATTTTGTGAACTCCGTTCAGAGCCGTTTTGCAGGTGCCGGTGCCGTGGCCTCCAGGGAGGAGCCAGGGATCGAGCAGGCTGCTGTAAAGAGGCTAAACTACAACCAGAAATCTGATACGAAGCCGGTCCCTATCTGCTGTTAGCGTAAAGGGAGATAAAATGCTCCAGGGACATAAACTCAACCTCAGCCAAGAATTCCTTGTCGGAGGGAAGCAATTCGCTGGCTCATATGCTCACTCAATGTTTTCTTCTGAAGGCTTCAGAAAAAATCCATACTATTTTAAGAATTTGCTGCTGGTACTCATCTCACTAGCCTGAAGGCTGGCACGCACACAGATCTCTTCGCAGTTACACCGTCATTTTCCCCATACCAGCCCAAACCCGGCAAGGTCAGATCCTGCATCCCTCTCCTGTCGGGGTAAGGGGCCGATATCAAGAAGTGCAGCCACACAAGTGCCAGATGCAGAATTCCTCACACCTTCACCTGCAGCTGTCGTACGGAGCAACGTTTGGCAGAACACGGAGGCACATGCAGTCAGGAGGCAGAAGGCAGTAGCTTTATTTTAGGAATAGCACATAGGCATTGGGTAGAGACTGAATTGTGAATATACATAGTCCCGTTATCAAATAATATAACCGTATGTCAGAAGTTCTGGTTCTTTGAAAATATTCACATAAAAATACCAAAGGGATTGGAGTTCTAACTATTTTGGAAAGTTACAACATGTAGCAAAATCTATGTACAGCATTTTCACATTTGTAACGACATTTTCAAAAGAACCTCCAGTGGTTTAAATATTGAATATGTTTTTAATAAAATAAAATCAACTGAATGCAGTGTGCAACATCCAAAACGGAAAGAGGAGCTGAGTGAGCATTGTCCTGTCACCGCGTCGGGGCAGAGGAGAGGCAGCGACAGACCTCTGGGAACACAACGCTGGGAACTACCTGGCACTTAAAGCTGTATAATCTGAGAACACTTGTGAAAAGATACTTCACTTTCTACGGCAGGGTTTAAAAAAATACTGAAACCCGAAGATCTGATGGTCGTAAGGTCTCCCATAAATAATGCACCAGTTGGTGATTCTGTACGTGAGCAGAGGCTGCAGCAAGAGCTCTTGCTCTGGCAATAGACGGGAGGAAGGTTACCTACGCTACGGCTTGCTGGAGGCTTCCACGGGGCAGGACGTTGGAGCGTGTCGGGTTCGAAAGGCAACGGATGCGTTTTGCACAGAGCAATGCCTCACGATATTAACGCACTGTAGGTTTGCTGCCGTAAAAGCTCTCGGGGCACTGTGTCGCCCAGAGGCGCAAGCACTGACCACGGGATGCTGATAGCCCTTTCGTCCCAGGGGACATCTCAGAGGGAATGAAGTCATCTAAGTAGCAATCAGACGTTGTTGAAAGATGGATGTGCACCCTTCTAGAGGTCCCTGGGTATATTCAGCGTGAATGACTGGTCGTGCAGTAAAGGGGCTCTCAGGACTCCAGCCCTCAGGAGTGAATAAAGGAGGGCAGGGGGTGTATTTCTCGCTGGTCCCTGCCGTGCCTCGGAGGTGGCACTCGGGGCTGCAGAGGATCCCACTCATTTTTAGGCTGCCAGGGGTTCTGTACTTTCCGAGGAGGCACCAAAATGCTCAGGGATTTCTGTCTCCTGGTGAGTTCAAATAAGCCTAGTGCTGATGATGTTAAACTCTTGGGAAGATTTCAAGACCTGTCAGTCTCTGCCACACCTTGAAGCAAAGCTGGTGGCCGGGAAGGACTCTGGGCTTCCCTTGCTCTCCAGCGCAGCTGGGTAGAGCCAGACTGGATCGTATTTGGGACCACACAGACGTGCCAGAAGCGTTCTGCCAGGTCGTATTGCTTTCCATTGCCACTGGCCAGCGATGGCGGGGGACTAAAGCCCCTGGGCCACCTCCGGCGATCTCCACTGCGCTGTTAGGGTCTGTTCAGGCGGAGCTGCAGCCCCACTGCGCGCTGGTCACGGGCAGAAGGGGTTGGAGAGGGATTCGAGAGGAGATCAGCAGCACTGCTCCTCAGGGTCCCGGGGCAGCAGGCGCTGGTGGCATCCCTCTTCCTCGTCCCCCCGCGCTCCCTTCCCTGCCTGACCTGCTCTGGCTTCCCGGGGAGTCTGTGGCTGGGCTTTAACACCGGCCCCGAGGCCGGCGGGGACGAGCGGTGCCTGCCTGGGGAAGGCTGTACCCTGCAAGGGCAGACTCCTGCCCAGCCGTGCTCGGGCACTGGCTGTGGGGACGTGGGGAAGGTCTCCAGCCACTGCTGGTGCCAGTTACATGTCTTCTGGAAACACGAGAGAGTGGGGTGTTACCCAGATGTATCTGAAATCCTTGACTCGGTAAAACGCTGGAAATGGAGGATGCCAAGAAAGCTGTTGTCAAGACCAGCGCGGTGTTTACCTTCGTGTCCCTCTGCCTCACCCTTGCCTCCATCCACTATCACCTGTGGTGCCTTTTCAGTGTCCAGACTGCCCCGACCCCTCGGTCCGTGGTTCTGCTTGGTGGTAGCAGGTGACAGCAGCGTATTTACAACCAAACTCGACGGGAGCAAATTGCATTTTGTTGGCAAGAAATTGTCGCACCTCACATTGCTGCGGGCCCGTCACCAGGCAAGGGGGGAGGTCATCCTGGGGCTGCGCTGGCTCTCGCCGACCTGCACATCGCTGAGTGCCCGCTGCAGGGAGAGAGCAAAGAGCAGGAGCTGCGTATCAGGCAAGGGCAGCAGGTGTGGGCAGGGAGGATGTTTCAACAGTACCAGCCGCTACAGACTTAATTCTCTCCCGGCTTCCCACTAGACAAGTCAGTCCGTGCATCGGTGCTCCGACCCAGCCTTGGTTAACCAAGAACGCTGGACCGTGAGAACATCTGCTTTACTCTCCATGGGGCTGGTGCTTGGACCCTCAGCTCTCAGCTCAGCCTCCTGCACCAACCAGCCAACTGGTACGTTAGAAAAACTGCACTTTTCAGACCCTCAGATGCACCTGCTCACAAAAAACTCGTCTCGTTCCCACAGCTCACATGCAAGTAAAACGCCTCACTGACACTTAACAGGAGATCCTTGCTGGCTGGCTTTGAAAAGTGCAACTCACCTCAAACTTGCTCATGAATTCTGCAAAAATGCCAAAGAAAGCTTCAGAAGTTGTCATTTTCGAGTCTTCCCCGAAGAAGGACAACACCTTGCTGAATTCTTCCATGGCCTTGTGCTGCAGATCATCCAGAGATCGCATGGCCGGCTGGGCGCTCTCCAGGAAGGACTGAGGGAAATGGCTTAAGGAAAAACAGCCGTAGCCTGGGTCTGGTACAGGTCAGAATCACTTCTGCTTGTCAAACGGCTGGGTTCCGTCTCAGGTCTAAGAAAGGACCCGCTGCCAATGCGAAGGGAGCCAGCTGGCACGCTCAGCTCTCCCTGGCAGCACTTACCTGGCAGGACAGACAGCTCGGCAAGATTTCTGGCCTCGTGGCACCGGGTGTCTGCCACGCAGAGGCACGTGAACCGGCGGTCACCACAACAGCGGTTTCCCACGCTGGGTAAGAGCGAGCTTAGGGTGGAGGTTTCCATCATGCTCCCACCACGGTGGTTTCTTACCAGCCGGACACAGCCCTGCTGCTTACCGAGGAGGCGTAGAAGACAACGACGTGGTTTTACTCGAGGGCCACACGGGAGGTTTGCCCCCTTTTACAGAAGGATACAGTCATCACAATGGCAAATCTGTCCTCTGCGCTAGCTGGCATGTTGTGACAGGCCATCTGTATGTCACTGACGGTGGTGTGCAGGTCCTTTAGGTCGGCCGTTAGCGTCCTCTGATTCACTACGTGAGAAGAGAGGAGTCAACAGTGTTAGGAAACTTAGGTCTGGCTTGCGTCCTGCAGCAAAGCGAGGGCAACGAGCGTGGGCCATGGGTCAGGGTGGCTCTGGCTGTCTGTCCACATGGCTCCGGACAACCTGTCCACATTGTCCAGGGCATGGTGGACAACCAGACCTTCCTGCTGGGCTCCAGCAAGTTGCCAGCAGCTGTTGCTGGGGGCTCAGGCCAAGAGACACCAAGAAGCTCAAAAGGAGCCTGGAAGGTGCCAAGTGCGAGGAGCATGCAGGACCCAGCGGCACGAGGGCAGTGATGGAGACACAGGTACTTGACTTGGGAGGGGGACAGAGGGAGCGTACGGGACGGCAGGACGGGGGGTAATATCCAGGCTGCCCTCCGTGGCATCTCGTCATAGCACCAGCGTTCAAGAGAGTGAGGAGCAGTTCCGACTCCTTGCTGCCTTGGGCGGCCAAGCCTTAGCTCTTCTACAGGCAAGGGAGAAGGTGAGCTGCAGGGCGTCAGGAGGGTTTGGGTTACGTGCTGCCGTGGCATCCCTGTGTGGCCTGAGTGAGAGCGAAGCTGGGCAGCCCACATGGCGCACGGTCTGAAATTGGGTATAAAGTGGCTGGAAGTTGGGCAGCAGGGAGCCTTCAATGACAGAAGTGTTATTTAAGTTAGGCCAGATACAAAATCCAGCTAGGAAAGCTACAGGTGCAAACGTTCATTAAGTGGAAATTTACTTCTCCAGGCCTGAATTTTCTCCTTTATTTATCCACTGTAGCACTAATTCCCAAGGGAATTACTCACAAACAAGAGGGGATGGTGTGCCAGGAGAATGCAGCCCGGCCAGCCTGATGTGACACCACCGCCAACGCAAGTGGATGGATGACAACCCCAGCATCTCTGTGACTTTTTTTTATTGCACCCAACGAAGATGTACGATCCTCAGGCAGCGTGACATACCTGCGACTGGACTGTGAACTCATAACCTGAAGGGTGCTGTACACTCTGTACCGCACAGGATTGCAAGCAGTAATAACAGTGGCACCCACGCCGGGGAGGCTGCACACCAGGGATGGCAGAGCCTGGGTGGAGCGGACAGGTTCCTGGCACTTCCCTCTTCTGTGCCTCATTTGCGCTTACAAGATACCTCTGAACTCGGGAACCACTTTTTCAAGTCAGAAGGAAGATTCAGGTCGGGGGACAGAGCCCTGTCTAGGCACTCGCACGCGTGGCAGTGTGGGATGGATGGGACTTCCCCCTGTCACTAAGCTCATCCCTTCCTAACCCCCTCCTCTCGCTCAGGACCATTCCTCACTTGCTTCGGCTGCCATCCTTTTCGTGCCAATGCTGTGCAGCTCAAGACCGATTCTAGACCTGTACAAAACCAAGAGACAGTGCAAGGGGACACGGAGCTTGCAGACGTTTTTGTTCCTTTACCTTTGGCAGCAAGCGGCACTGTAGGAAGATCCTTGGCAAAGCCCAGGAGCTCTGGGAAATGTTGGCTAAGTGATTTGGCAAGAATATGCAGGAAGGTGGATTTCCCATCAACGGTCTTGGTTGTGTTCAGCTGCAGCAAAGCAAAACAAGTAAGGAGATTCCTATGCAGAGGAGCGTGGGTTTTGCCAAGCACTCGGTGTGTCAGTCACCAAATGCACCGGGGCTCCTCTGTTCTCCTCGGCTTACCCTGCATTCACGTGCGTGGCAATTCCCAGCCACGCTACGTGGATTAATGTTTAAATAGGACATTTAATGTTTACACAGCATGTTACACCCAGATTAGTGGCGTCGAGATGCTAAGCAATGCCTCCCTCCCGCAGGGCAGGGCTGTCACCCCGTCCCCCACCCCTCAGGAGTCCCACAGCGACCCACGCGGGATAAAGACCTTCGTTCTCTCCCACCCCACAGCCAGAAGGCCGTGGGCTCTGGCCAGCCTCGCACCTGAAGGTCTCAGGCCCCAGCACACTGAAGCACCAGACCACCCTTAGGGCCTCTCTGGAGTCAGCCCTGTGCATCAACCCAGCCCTCCCACCGGTGCCCACTCTGGGAGCCGCTGCGCCCAGGAGCCTTGCACGGGGACAGGGATGATGAACCGGGCACTCGGAGCTCCCGGCATTGGTGTCTCCTGCACGGGAACAAGCACGCTTCATCTTACCTCGGTGAGAAAGTTGATTTTAAAGCCTGTTGTTTTGCTGGTCTTGGGCTGCCCGTTGTTCAGATAGTTTCCCATTGCCAGCACAAACTGCAAAGAGAAACCCCAGTGAAGGACCGGCCAGTGACTGCCAGCACTCACTTCAGCCCATCTCCTGTCTCCCTTTGTACCCGCTTTTGGGTCACAGAGACCTACCAACGATGTGGTGGGAGCAGAGGGAAAAACTTCCCTCTGTCTATAGGACGGTGGGAAAGCACCCCGTTTTGTGTCAGGTCACTTCTGCTAAGGGCCCCATACGTGTGCTCACAAAGCATTGTCAATAAAACCTTATCAGTTCATTCAGTCGATTGGGTTAGATTAGAATCACAAAACCATACAACGGTTTGGTTTGAAGGGACCTCAAACCTCATCCAGTTCCAACCCCCTGCCATGGG
>NW_009629333.1:0-3121 GCF_000690535.1 Cariama cristata | reverse complement strand
ATAATATTAATATTTCTTGTTTGATTTTAGGAATGAGAAATTCAGTCTTCTTACATATCACAGCTATTTCGGAGTCCTGGCCACTGTGCAATAGACTGTGGTAGCTAGTAGTAGCTGGTATCAGTACTGCCATTACAGGTATATGTTTATATAGGAAGCAGAATTAAAACCACATTATCTCATTCTATTACTCTCTCAGAAATGGTCACACTTTGTTCCCTTAGGTTTTTGTCCAAAGAAATCCTGAAACAATTAGCAAGTTTTATTTAACAGGTAAGTTTCCAGTATCATTGTAAACAGAACAGAGAACAATCCCACTGACAATCTGTAGGCAGGGACAGTTCATCATCCAGTACTAGAGGAAATGCAGTGATGTTACTTCTTTGATCACTGCAAAGCTATTTTATGAGTTTGGAAATTCATTTTTCTTTTTTTTTTAAGAAAACATCACCCTGGTATAAAAAATGCTGTATAGGTTTTTGTTACATAAGGATTTGGCTCTGACGAAAGCCTTCAAAAAGAGTGATCATTAAGTTTGATCCTGATTTTATCAAAGTACAAGCACATAAAGCTACTAAATATATTTAGGGGATTTACTGGATGTGCTGTGTTTTTTAATGCCTAAACAATTTGCATACTTAGGCTTTAAATATTTGAAGACAATACAACTTCAGCACACCTGTCAGCTGCCAACAGGTTGCAACAGACTTTCCTGTGCAAACTATAACCTTTGTGAGAAAAACATAGGCATGTAGGTAGGTGTCAGTATGCAAATTCACATGGCTGGACAAGCTAGAAGATAGGTAGCATTTAAAGTCTGTTTACGTAGAAATACACTTACCTGTTCTTCAGCCATTTTTCTTAGTCATCCATTACTGGAACCACCATAAAGAAAGTACTAGACTAACTGGACCTCTGGTCTAATGCAATATAGTCCTTTTTATGACCTTTCAAAACATTCAAGCAGGCTCAAAACTAGTATTTAGTCTCACGTGTTATCAAAATCTTGCTAGAAAATCTGATTTATTTTTTTTTTATCAAAGAGGGATGAGCAACAGTGGTTTCAACAACAGTTCAAAGAAAGATATTTCTTCAAAAGTTTCTTCAATAAATGGACCTATAAGTGAAGCAAAGAACAGGTATCGAAAGAAGAAGGATATTCACTATGAATTTTTCCTCCTATATTTATATTTCAAAAAACATCAGGCAAACAAAGCAGCAGTAAGATTTCTACACTTGAAAGAATAGGCTTTGAAATTTTACAAGTATCTATGGAACTTGCCAAGAGAATCTAGAACCAGTTCTTAACACAAAGTATATGACAAACTTTATAAATGCATAGGTAGGTTAATGCACTTTGAGAAAAAGAAATGTCTAGAAGTCCCCATACAGACAACCAACTTCTGAAAGGAATTTAAGCTTTCAGGTGCTTTGCTGGATGAGGACTAGAATGTAATCACATTCTAGGATAAAATCTTAGATGAACAAACATAACTTCTTGGACTTTTAAGGAAATCTGATTTTTTTAGACTTAGGTAAAGAAAGAGAGGTGAGGCTTAACATCATTTGTAAAACAAATACTTTGTGTTTAGGAATTCAGAAAAAAAGAATGTGGAACTGGTGATGATTTAGCATTTAGAAGTCATGACCATTTTTGCCTGTTACATATGAATAACAGTTTTCTGGCTACTCACAGAGAGTAAATAATATGAATCTATGGAAAAAAAAAATCAAATATTTTTGAATATTTGAATATTCTGAAGAAATATTACTGCCGCTTTGGATTTTTGATGGAATGTTATTTCACTGGAAAATGCTGAGTTATCCAAATGAACTTTTGCTGAAGTATATGTTTGTGTGAAAAATTTCATTACAGCAGGTAATTGGATCAAATCTAATCCATCAAGGAATTACTGGCCAAAACCATAAAAAAACTCCCACCAGAAATAAGTACTAGGTCATGGGTTGTACAAATCCATGGAGTAAAAGCATCATAAAAACATTAGCTGAAAGAGACTGTTGGATATGGTAGGCCTAACTATCCCAGGTTGTCTTCTAGTTCACATTTACAGGCTAAAGGAGCACCACATACTCAAAGGCACAAGAGACGCCACAGCACTTTACACTTGAGAATTTATGCAATTATTTTGAAGATTCACTTCTATTACATCACCTGAACACAACAGATCCTTTTAGAATCCAAGCAGATAGATTCCTCAGTTTTCTGAGGAACTCACAGAGTTCCTAAATTTACAGTGCTGATTTTATTTTCCTTTGGCTTACTTTTTAAGCAAGTGAAACAGTGGATTATGAGATCCAATATCATGAAATTGTCAAGTGAATACAATTAGAGAAAAAAGTCTTCTTGCTTCTGTAGCTGTAATAGTTACATTAAATCCATGCTTATTTTTCTTTTAAGTAACAAAATGTATAATTGGAGACAGAAAACCTAGAAATGGATAGAATGGGAACAGCTGTCCCTGAAGAATAGCCACAAGCAGGTTGAAAGCTTACGGGTAAGAATTAGAGACTGAGGCAATAGATGAAACCTTGTGGTTGGTGTCTACCACAGGCCGCCCAATCAAGGGGAGCCTATTGATGAAGCCTTTTTCCTCCAGCTACCGGAGGCATCGCGCTCGCAGGCTCTTGTCCTGCTGGGGACTTCAACCACCCCAATATCTGCTGGGCAAGTGGCACGGCAAGGTGTAGGCAATACAGGAGACTCCTGGGGTGCATAGAGGATAACTTCTTAAGCCAGGTGATAGACAGCCCTACCAGAGGGGACGCAATGTTGGACCTGTAGGTCATCAATGCAAGAAACCTAATCAGTGACGTCAAGATTGGAGGCAGCCTGGGCTGCAGTGATCATGCACTGGTGGAGTTTGCAGTCCTGAAGGATATGGGAAAGACAAAGAGTAAAGTCAGGACCCTGAAAGCAGAATTCCAGCTGTTCAAGGAGTTAGTCAATAAGACCCCCTGGGCAACTGCCCTCAGGGACAGGGGAGCAGAACAGATCTGGCAGATCTGGATGCTTTCCACAGACCACAGGCACTCTTGATCCACAGGTGTAAGAAATCAGGCAAAGAAGCAAAAAGACTGGCATGGCTGAGTCAAGACCTGC
>NW_009629332.1:0-8269 GCF_000690535.1 Cariama cristata | reverse complement strand
GGCAGGAAAGGGTGAGCAGAAAAGACTGGTGACTGGCTTTCGGGCTGGAGGGGACCATCGTGCTTGATAGCAGAGGTAAGAAGCCCTCTGCAGCAGGGGCTCAAGGGGACTTTGTGAGGTTTAGGAAGAAAGGGCTGAGCTCTTTTTATCCACCTGGGAGTCTAAGGCGGCGGTTACTATCAGAGGTAAGAAACTGAGTCGAACAAGTTCTGTCGGGGCCTCCCAGTGCCGCCTCGGGGTGACCCTCGAGGGCTTTAAATGTTGGATGAAAGCGTTATAAGCACAGCAGCTGATAATCACTGGGAGTTCCAGATGTCTTCGGGAGGCCTGAACTGAGTATCAGCCCTTCCAGACACGGTTTAGTGGGTTTAGCGGGCACGGTGGCATCGGGTATACGGTTGGACTTGATGATCTTTGAGGTCTCTTCCAACCATAATGATTCTATTTTGAGGAACAGGCTGTTGGAAATTTTTTTTGCTCTGTATTTGCTCTATGAAGGACTCCTGCAATGTATCTGCCCAATAATAAATCAGTTTTAATTACAGGCTTTTCCTCTTCAGCGATGTCGCTACTCTATCTCAGCCAGAGCCTGAATGTTTCCTGACAGGGAAGGGATGTTAGCTTCCCTTTGGTCGCCTAAGTAGCATACCCCAGGTGTTCTGCTGGCGGGGACGGTGGGCACCCTGACCGCAAATCTCCCCAGAAGGAGCCACACGGGCTGGGTGGATCTCAGCCCGTTTCTGCAGCATCTGTGCAGTCACAGTGAGGAGGCGGTGGAGAAAGATCTTTCTCACCGGGTTTGGCCACCTGGCAAAGGTAAAGGTGGTAAGAACTCTTGAATGAATATCAGCCAGGGTTGTAAAGCTTGTAAGGGAAATCCAAAAACCCATCACACACGTATGTGCAGGCTCGAAGGCCAAGACAGCTGACGGATAAACGCACACCAGGATCACCAGCGCTGCTCATGAGGAATTTGCCATCAACAGGAGCGATGAGGATCTGCTGTCCGAGGAGAGAAGCCGCTCTGGCCAAGGGCACACCTGCGGCGCTTCGTAACAGCCTTGGGCAAAAGAAACAAGCAAAGCATGTGCTTCCTTCTCCCCAGAGCATGCAGACAGGGAGGGGGAACCTTTGGTTCTGTTAAACAGATCCCCACACTACGCAGGCTGGGTATTTTGGAGCTGTGGCCCACCTAAGGAGAAGGAGCCCTGCAGGGGCCGTTGCCTGCGCCCACGGCACATCGTCGGTGCTGCCGGTGGGCTCCTGGCACCGACAGGAACACCGAGGACTCTGACGCAGTTTTGCTCATGACAGAAGCTGGAAGGGTTAAAATCTCCCCCTGAGAACACACCTCTCTTCATCTTTAAAACGAGCAGATACAGGGATGCTGTGCCCTGTTCCCGCAGGAAGAGGCAGACCCGCTGCTGGACGGCTCCCAGGCAAACGGTGAGCCCACGCAGAAAAAAAACGGAGAGCACGTGGAAACATGGGGGGCTACGAACAGGCTCAGTCAGGGTGCTGCTAGCCGTGAATAAAAGTCTGCATTTTCCTCAAATCCTCTCCCCCAAGGCCCTACCTGCTCTTCGTCAGCCCGCTCCCCCGCCTCCATTTGAAGGTTTAGCAGCCACAGCTGCTTGGGGCCGTGTTTGCATTTTAAGCGTAAGAAGGATGTATGTTCCAAGGCCTTGAGTCACATGAACCAAAACTCAGCTCCACTTCGGACAGTTAATTAATTCTTGGTTCTTGGTTCTTCAAGAATTTTAAGAATTTTCTTAAAAAAAAAAAAAAATCATCAAAGGATCATCTTCTTGATCAGCTGAACGTACTGCAAAACCTTTGTTTTGATCGGTTTTCCAAGGCAATAACAACGTATTTGTTTCAAACTTCAAACGGAGCAAACCAAACGACTTTCACTGGTAACCACGGAGCTCTTGAGCAAAACCCCTGGACAGGAACGAGAGACGTACGGGAATTAGGCTACTAAGCTGGAGAAAATCTTCCACTCGGGAGCTCCGTACTGCTGAGCTCACACAGTACTTCGTTGTTACCGCGGTTCCTTACACCAGAAATAACAAACGTACGGGTCCCCCCCTAAAAAGTCACCCTACCAACAGCTCAGTGCGAGGAGGAGACCTTCCCTTCCCTTCCCTTCGTGGCACTGGAGGGCTCGGGGCGGGCGGTGGAACAAACCGAACCGCCCGGGAGCCTGCAAAACGCCGCGACAGCCAACATCTCCCAAAAATCCCTGCTTGGGTGAGGACGTAAAGGACGAGTTCGGGATGACGGTTGTAATCGCCTCTGCTGCCAGCTTCAACAAAGGGCTTGGGGTTTTTTTGCCTGTCGCAACCGTCGACGGCTGACACGTTACGTTTGCCTTAGCGCAAGGCACCGCAGAGCTGATAGCACGCTCTTCAATTAAGGGGGCTGGTAATTAACCTTCGCTTGCCGCCTTCCAGCCGGTTGCCCAGGCTGGGCCTTTCCCTCCCGCTCCTGCCCCGGGGGCTGGCAAACCCCTTCCCCAGGGGCATCGCGACCACAGGGAGCGTGGGGAGCAGGGAAGGTGCGGAGGAGCCAACGGGGCCATCGACCACCCGCTTGTTTTGGCGGTGCTTTGGGTGGCTCTAAGGGAGGATTCTGCCAACTTCAGGGATAAAAACGAAGGGTCCCGGTCGGTCACCGCTCAGCGACCAAGTAACCTGTCAGTAAAATAAACAGGATCTCAGCAACTTTATAGCTTAAAGCTGCTATACTTCACTCTCTCCTTTCGTTCAGAGGGCTGAAAAACCAATCTTCAAAATTACTATTTCTCTTCCTTTCTAGTAACTACCCAGTAAGTTTTGAGGAATATTTTGAACCTCGATAAAACAAAAACTATCACATCTACCATCAGCAGCAATACCTAAAATAATGATATCAAGTCTGATAATAAAACACCAATCCATACCAGGTGTTTCCTCCAATGACTTAGATTTAAAAAATGAGCATTAATAGTGATATGGATCAGTAATTTTAAAAAGTTAGGAAATTGTTTTCAAATGTTAAAGTTACTTCTATCAAGTTACTACAATTTTTATTTTCTTGTGAATGTACCCTAGTTTTTGAGAAGTAATACCTTTGCCATTTTTGGGTTTTGTCCTGTCCCTCACCCTTTCGACAGGGGTCCGTAACCGCTCAGCCACTTCCAGTCCCCTTTCCACTGCCGGCGCTTCGAGGAATTTCGCCAGACTTTTTTTCCCTGCGTGTTTAACCACGAGCGTTCTTCCCTCAGCTGTCGCGGGCCCTCCCCTTCCACGCCAACCCAGTCCTGCTCACAGCTTCCTTGCCTTATCCCCCCATCAGCAAAGGCTCTGACTTTTGGTTACCTCAATTCCACCTCGAGTTTTACCAGATAACGAAGCTCAAACGTGTCGCCCCGCCTGCCTGCCTATTGCCCCTTTCCCCATTTTTCTGTTAACATCTGGCATGCTCATTTTACATCTTGCACAGTGAAGCAGAAGCATCAGATCAGTTATCAATGCAATGCAGATACATCTCGACTTTCACCATTATTGGCCAGAATTGCTAATGCTGTCGTTCTGCTGCTATTGAGCTAATGTCCTTAAATGCAGTAGCTTTAACCAACGTCAGTTAACACCGGAGAGGATCTACTGCTGCAGTTTTCCCCAGATGTTTTAATTTACACAGTATCACGATGTTTCTCCTTTTTCCTCATCAGTCACAATACTAGTGCATTTTGACGGGTGCCATCATGCGCACACCAACTTCTTTCCTATCAGTAGCAAATCACATCTCTTCTTTCTCTGCAACTGCTCTTTGCCAAAGAGTAAATTTTCATCTGCATGCTTTTGTTTCCTAAGCTCCCCAGCTGAACTATGACCTCGCAGCCAAAAGACCCCCTGCTTAGGTTGCAATTCCTTTTCTTAGGTCAGATAGGAAAGAACTCAACCGTGTATTAAAATAGGAGCTAGCTAAGTCCTGGTTCATGGCTCGCTCGGTTTTCCACTGCCGCTCCACGGGCTTTACGAGGCACAGAACCGTGGGAAATGTTTTCCTCTTCTGAATTAGAGCTAGCTACCAGTTAACTTCTGAGTTTAGACTTTGCAGTGAGGACAGGAAGCATTGCATCGCGCTAACTCAAGTCTCCTGGAGACTTTTTATATAAAACCATTGAAATTAATGCCCTGCGTAAAATTTACCTTTAGTTTCCACCAGAAGAAACAAGAGGAATGGAGGGAAAAAAAAAAAAAAGAAACAGAGCATTGAGGTTTGTTTTCTTCTTGTAAGAGGCTAATCCACAGCAGGTGAAAGTTTAATTATCTTACTGTACACAGCATGTTTGTTTAGTGCTCTCAATTACATTTCCAAACTAAGTAAGTAGACCAACGCTGCCGTTTACATCTGGATACCCAAACCTCCCCACACCAACCTAACAACAGATCACAAACTCTCTCAGACCAAGTATCGGGTGCAGGGAAAGGACTATTTTTGCTCAGTGAATGCCTTTAGACCAAACAGTGCTTACAGCATAATACACTAGAAATCATTTTGCGAAAAACCAAATACATTGTGTCGCTGGTTGTAGACAGAAGCAAGCAAGGAATATTATGCCATCACTCATCTTTTCACCAATACGCAATTAGACTTAACACATGATGGTTTCCTTGAAATTATATAGTGATATTTCTTTTAACTGAAAATGTACAGTGAAATATAGAAGCAGAAAACGCCTTTAAAAAAAAAAACAACTACTGACCATTGCTACTTACAAATAATGTAAATTATTATTCCACCAATTGTAAGGAAATGTCTTAAATAGAAGAGCGAGATTTTTCATCAAGTAAAAAGATTAGTTACTTACACAGCTTAGATGGCTTCTGAGGTGGGATTTTACTCTTAGTTTCACACAGACAGAACAAAGATGGAAATCCTTCAACTTCACAGTGTATATAAATTATCTAAAGTTATTCTGCAGCTGAAATCTTACAGAGGCTACTGATATCACCCATCCTGCCCAAGCAAAGTGTTCACCTACTGTTTAAATATTCCTGTTTTACAAGCAGCACAATTAACAGTAGCACTGAAGGATACATTTACTCAAGAGAACAGCTGATGAAAATATTTTCCTGTATTTAAAGGAGATGTAATTACAACTTTGCTAAAACGAACCACCCTGTTTATAATGGAAGTTAAGGCAGTCCCAAAACACTCATTAATCCTCTGAGACCCTGTAAGAGAACACATCAGTTCCCAGATGCTTAATAGGAGGTCATTCCTGACTGTGTACATAGTCATATACATACATACATACATGAAACAAAGAAAGGCTTGTATACTGACTTCACAGGTTCGCTATGAATTTCTTGCTTGGATTTGCTAGGAAAGCCAGCGTGATTTGTCAGTTTTAGGCACCTCACACATTTGCAGGGAAGACTGCCATTTTTGGACCACTTTCTCCCAAAGCTGTGTATTAGCCCACAATTCCTGTACAGCAGACTATGAATCGCTTCTTTCATTGCCAGTTTGTTTTCTTTCAGGATCAAGAGAACTGCCTTCAAATAAAATTTTGTTTCTCATTCCTTCTTTAAGCATTCTTTGCCGGATCCTGTGTTGGGCCAAATTGTACCTGCAGTAAAACCTAGAGGAGGGGATGAAAAGAAGAAAACATGATTCCCTGCTTTATATGAGTGACAGTATCAAATCAGAGTTGTTCTGCCCGTTGAAAAGTTGAAACCACGTATAATAATGCTAATAAAATTCATTATGAAATGATGCATAATGAAAATATACTAAAGGAACTGCTATTTCTTTAAGGCAAACATTATGCAGCCACCGAGAAGCAGGATACACAAGTCCAACAGACCATGCTAATTTCTATAATTTGGATCTTAATTTCATGACCATTTAGTATGCTACCTTTATAATGGGACAGAAGGATGGCATACACGAAAGAAAAAGGAAAGAATCAAGAAAGACTGAAATAACTGGGTGGTTTGATCTCTTAGGATTCAAGAAACAACAGCAAGTTTTACAAAAAAATATTAAGGCATTGAACTCTTTTCCTTTAAAAAAAGAAATATCGTGGGGAGAAGGAACAGGACGCTTTGCTCGGCAAGTTTTTTTATGGAGTTTCAAGAACAGCGTGAAAGGTCACACAGGGATCATGTTGTACAAAGCAGCCAACACAGGTCTGTCAAAATTCAAGAAGCGTTTTACATACCAGTATCCTAACATTGTGCAAATAAAGCCCCCAACTGCAAAGTCGCAAGATCTTCTAACTCGACCTGAAAGAAAAACAAAAATCCTCCAAAAAATTAGAGAGAAAACTTGGATGACTTCCTGTTATTAATAAAACCTAACAGCAAATAGGAACTAACTTTTCCTTGCAAATAAATATATGAAACCCAGAAGGAATAAGTACTTACTAGTTGCTAAAAAGTGTCCAAGACCCACAACTAAAGATCCCAGGGAGCCATAGAGCACTGATTCTCGTGCGCATGGGACACTTTTAACGTCAAGAAATCCTAGGAGTTTAAAGGACTATAAGAAAAAAAAAAACACACCATAAATTAAAAAAATTACTTTTGCAGAAGTCTATAATGTCAACTCCATTGCCAAACTGACTTGTTATCTTAGTAGTAAAAAATAACCACTTGAGGATTTCCTAATTCCAGGGTTACAGGTGAGCAAAAGTGAACATGCACAGCTGTATCAGGAATGGTTTCGGAAGAGTTAACTCTTGATTTAGGCAACATCATTTCATACAAACCTGTTGATCCATCCTTTCTGTTGAATATAAAAGAACCATTTCATTTTTCCCTTTATATTCCCCCCAAAGGAAGGGAGAAAACCCTTAAGAATCCAGGATCTTTGTTAAAAACCTACATCAATCACAACAAACAGGTAAGGTTACAATCAATCGTGCAGCTATTTTAATATCTGAAAAGGCAAATGTGCTGGGAAAAAAAGAAGTGAAATTACTGAAGAATGTGCACATAGTAGAGAACCTTATACTGAACATTGAATAAAAACATTTATAAACCAGTAATTTTTAACCTAATCCTATGTATAGGTGGAGGCTGTGCACAGAAATTATTCTACCTACAACAGAAGTTTTTAAAGGAACCTACTGGTAAAAATTATCCAAACTATTTCATACTCATATCTCACATCTATAACCTACCCGAGCTTGTATCTATCAGTTTTCTATTTAATTGTCAAACTGTAATTACATGTGGCATTCATAAATCCAACTGTGAACTGACAAGTATGTTTTTCATTTCAGAGGTGCCTACACTGGCTTCTGCATAACCCAAGTCTTCTAACTTGAATACAACTTGTATTTCCCACCTGGCAAACATGCTTGCCGATGCACGTTGGCGACACAAGCAGGAGTGAGAAACTACATACAAAAAGGCCTCAAGGTGACGTGGGTCAGGGTTAAGGTGGCTGCACCGTAGTAACATCTACACATCATTCCCCTATTAATTCTTTCGTTAGGGATGGTGTGAGAATTCATCTTAATTCTATTGTGTTTAAATCCTTAGACCATTAAATACCACGTGTGCAACTGTGTCAACTAAAATCCTGAGAGATTATTTTTAATTTTTTATTTTAAAGCTATTCTACTTGGACAAAGTAGATTTTGAAGATGGAGTACTACAGTCAGGTATCTGCGGAGGGCTGACAACTCTGTGGGACAAGGGACTGTGGTAATAGGGATGGCAAGCACCTGACAACAGCTGGATTTGTGTGCAAGTATGGAAATCCCCATCAATAATTTTAGCTATGTTCCCCATGGACAACCATCAGCTGTTTCCACGTAACCCCTGTGTACAAGCGAGACAAAAGGGATTCGGTCTATGTTGGTCTCACCTCCTAATGAGTAATTTCAAGTACTCTCCTATGGAAGAAGTCACTTGATACGTCGCTGCCGTTGGCTAAGAAGCTATGCCTGCTACATCCACGCGGCATGATGCATCCTTTTAAAATAGCGTTTCACCTGTTGCTATACTTGAAATCACTTGTTAGGACTCAAACCATCACTGGCTACTGGCACTGCCAAGGCTCAGGCCTCACGACAGTGTGTCACCCCGTAGAGGGGTCCGTGGAAAAATAAACACCCCCCCACACACCCCCCCACGCACTTGGCCGTACAGAGCCTGCGTTCTGCCACCGGTTTCCGTGTATTGTTCCCCGATTATTGCCTCTGGAGCACAACCAGCGGAGGCTCGCCAGCGGCCGGCCGTAACCGCCCGTGTCCCCAGCGCAG
>NW_009629331.1:3698-13296 GCF_000690535.1 Cariama cristata | reverse complement strand
TGGTCTTGTTGAACCTCACACAGTTGGTCACAGCCCATCGATCCATCCTGTCCAGACCTCTCTGTAGAGCCTTCCTGCCCTCCAGCAGATCAACACTCCCACCCAGTTTGGTGTCATCTGCAAACTGACTGAGGGTACACTAGATCCCCTCATCCAGTTCATTGATAAAGATATTAAACATACTTTATATGTGGAGGAAAAGACAGTTTTCTCTTTACACCACAGAATTACGATCTTTCTAGGCTCCAGACAAGGAATTTTTGTCCCATGGAAGTGAAATGCATAGCTCTTTTAAAGCCCAGCTACTTGTGACTCGCTTGCAGAGAGTGACTGTGTTAATTTGACTGTGGTGAACGTGTGAAGTTCTAGGAAGTGGTTTTCAAATCCTCAATTTCTGCAAGGCCAAACAATTCAACTTAGTTGAGTCTGTTAAGACTGAAAGCCCAGACACTGGACTGAGTTCATTCAGAAGAGAGCACAGGCTTTTTAGATTTGAGAGATCGGACGGGAAGACAGAGAAAGCTGCCTCATGTGCGTGGTTTTGTGTTTAGACAGGATTGCCAACTCTACTCCTTTCATCTCTCACCCTGCTGCTTTGGGGATTAAACTACCACATCTGCACACATGCAGTGACCATTACCTATGATTCTTGTGCAGAGCAACCCTGCTCTGTATGCACAACGAAACCATTATCCACATCAGATTCTACTCACCTGTGCTAACTGACACATGCTGGACACTCAGAGTTACTGTGCTTACTCAGAGCAAATATATGTCCTTGAGCGGTAAGCCTGGAGGACCGTGGACATGCACGAGGCCTAATGCCCATCCACAATCAACATCACAAGTGCAATAAGTCTCCCAAGTTCCTACTGCACTGTTGAACAGAAAAATAAGCAAACATGTTAGCTGGGTCTGCGTCCTGGGTGTCCAAGTAATTTACGCTGCCTGTAGAAGATGCTTCCAGAGGTGCTGTGGGTCAAGGTCTCCCTCCTAACAAGGAACACAAGAAAATGGAGCATCTCTGAGCAGGTCCTGCCTCCCAGACCTTTGGGTCAGATTGTGATAATCCCAATGCAGGAGAGAGTAGTTCACGTTTTGGTCCAATGAGTCACACAAAGCTCAGTGAGATCCCTTTTTCTCAGCCTCAGTCCTTTCCTATCAGCTACTGACAGCAAGGAGGAGTGGAAACAGGACAGCATTCAGAAACTGGCTCTATGGCAGCTGGGAGCTTTCCTCCTCCAGGCAAATTCCTTACTGGCCATTTGCAAGCACAATTCAATCCCCTGCGTCAACTGAAAAATCAAGTCTGATAAACTAGAGAAAGTAGGTGATGAGAGACAGAACCTGGGACCTCTCTGCAAGTCGCTCCTCAGCTGCCCAGCCTCTCCCTCCAGCCATAACCTTCGGGATCTATAAGATCTCCAAGCAGGTTTTGATCAAGGTCCAGGTAGATGTGAAGGTTTGTACGTGCCATGAGGCCAGCTGAATGATGTCCAATCAAGAAGTCGACAGGTGTTGGCTTTGCCAGAACCAATGGGAGGCATAACGCATACCAAAGGTGAGTCAGTTAGCAAAAATCATAACATATATAACAGTAACACGCACCGAGGCTGGTTTGCTGTGCTACCAAAAGAGTGCATTAATCTAGAGGCTAGAACAATCAAGCCAGCAGTTAGAAAAAAAGTACCTCTTAACACTTATGCCACAGAAATGCCACTTACATTCTTCCAGCTAGCATCCACATAACTGATCACATTTCATCACGAAGAAACATGTTGCTATTGCCCGAGGCAAGCACAGAATCTACTAAGGAACCAAATGGGAACAAATGAGATATTAAGCCTGAACTTGACAAGCAACATTCCAGTTCCTGCCATATTTTTTGGTGAGGTGTGTATTAGGAAGGCAGATTATTCTATGGAATTTGTTACTTTTCTGTGAAATTTATCAAACTGTAGCAAATGCAACCCAGAAGACCAAGACAGGATTTATCTCTCTGGCCTTTGAAGGACAGGTAGGGTGGTCTAGGTTAACATACTGAGGAATGCAGCTCAGGGTCTCTCTTGACTTTATTTTGGTAGCAAGGGATGAGCAGGCATGTACGCACGCATGCACATCTCCTTGCAAGTATTGGGAGTGAGGATGAATTGAGAAATACCACAGGCAGAAATGAAATGAGGCAATTTTAAAAGTGCGTTAACACAATGATTCATGAGACTGGCTTTGAAAGAATATGTTGTACAAGAACATGGTACTTATTTTTAGCCCAAGAAAAATTTTGCCTGTGGTACAAGCTCTTTTGTTACTGATATGAGTAGTGAAGTACGCTGACATTTTCTTCACCAGCTCATAGGTAGACTCTAATAAAACAACCCAAATCATTCCTACGGTGAAGGCAGCCAGTCACCACAGCTACAATAATGTTACTTCTCTGTTTTGTAAAAGCAGTGAAAAAGTATCCTCAGCTTCTGTGAGCGCAGTGAATTAAATTGCTAAGGGATTACAGACTAGCAGCATTTCTAGGACCAAGAATTTCTAGGACCAAATTCATCACACATGCCTCCATTCACTCTAGAGGGTCCCTGGGCAACTCTTCCATCTCCTTCCTATTTACAGTGAGAGCTCAGTGTATTTCTCCCTCCTCCTTGTCATGTTTATTTCTCCCAACAGCGTTGTTTCTTTCCTGTCTGAAGATAAGTAATTCATAGTGTTACCACATAAAATTCTGAGCACAGATGAGTTAAGGGTCCTATAAGCCATCCATCAAAACCAGGTTTTTGCTCTGCAGACATTTGTGGAAGTGGTTGAAGCTCTGATTGCCTCTCGTTTCCAGTCTCTAATGCCCAAACCATTACAGTTCTGTCCACTGATGCCTAAAACATTCCCTAAAATATTTACATTGATTAGCCATAGCTTTTAAAAACTAATACATCCAAGCTGACAGATAGATGATAATGACTGTGTGGCCTCACAACCTTGACCAGCAACCAAAATAGAGGCATCCTAGCGGAGCCTTGCTATAACTAGTTTGCCACAGTTTCAGCTTTCCTCATAGCAACAATCATAGATTGCACACACTTTGGGGCAGGGCTCCTTTTTTTCCCTGTTTATTTAATTTTGATTTTTTGATTAGTTTTTAATAGTTTTCATTTTGAAGATCTCTAAGATCAGAAAAAATAGTCAGCAGTTCAGCACTCAAGGTTGCAAAATGCCAGGACCACCTGAAGCTTCCCATATCAGCATTTATACAAGGTCCCATTCTTCCATCCTCCCCCGTGCTGAACAGGAGCAGAACAGACCAGACCAGACAGAAGGAAAACATTGCTTAGGAGCCACTTGCCTGACATGTGCAGCAAGCACATACTCCTGCATTTTGTAAGCACATCTGCCAAGTCCGATGCATAAAATTCATCCAGCTGACCTCTGTCTTTATTTATCACAGCATCACCAGCAAGACATCTACTCCGGAGCAGTGGTCCTGGAGCAGAAGAGAGGTGGTTGCACTGTAAAGCAGCAAAGGCTGTGCCTCCCATTACATCTCTTCCCTCCCTTCCCCCCGATACAGAAGCCAAAAGGACCCATGCTGGAAGAGCCACTTTCTAGGGTTGCAGCCTTCCCCTGCAGTACATCTTGATCGCATAATAAGATATTACTGAGGAAAGACATATAACCCAAAGAGGTGTGCCCTCATAGCACAAGCCAGTGCCTGCAGCTTCACACATTGAACAAGAGCAAAATAATAAAGGCTACAGAAAGCTTTCCAATTTCCCATGCAACTCAGGACAAAGACTCGAGGCTGATGCAACCCTCATTTCTCATTAATCTAAAAAAGAACAGGAGATTATTTTCAAACTTAAAATATATGTGAAGAATTCTTTAATCACTGTTAAAAAAATAAAATACACAAGGAACAGAAGTCTGCCTGCTTAGCCGTGCTGAACAGGAGCTAAAGGTACCGGTTCTGCCAGAGGCATCCTCAGCCCCTGCTGACTAACGAGACTCTGTGGCACTTCAGGTGCTGTGGAGTGGTTGGTGGTGATTCCACGAATCTACACTGAGACAGGGCATTTATCTCAGTTTGCTCATCACAAAAAGACTAAAACTACTTGTGAGATCATTGCATGCTGTGACAGATGAGCATGGAAGAGTACACAACACAAGTTATGCCTTTGTAAAGATTGCTCACAAATCAGAAGAGAGATTCCACACACACCCCCCCCACTTACATCTTGGTATCCATTTGTTTATCTTGCTTCCAGATGAAACAAGATAGTCAGAGAAATAAAACATGGCCAAGCCTTGGAGTGGTCAACATATGGCTGTGAGGAACACAGGCTCAGTTTGCACACAGACTGCCCCACGACTCCTTATAATCCCATTTAACAGTGACCCCTACTGTCGTTCCGCACCGTCTTGGCTTTTTTTGGGGTGTCAGGTGAAGAATATCAAATAAACCAGACTAAAATGAACCTAAACCAGACTAAAATGAACCTGCCTTTATACTGCAGGACAGGATCAATGCTCAGCCTCTGTCGTAGATGAGTGGAGGGCACCTCAGTCAAAAGGGAGAAGCAGCAATATGCTTTATTGAGGTAAAATAATACTTTGACAGAGTTCAATAAATTCAATAGAGTTTAACAGTGGGTTAACAAGGTTCAGTAAGTTTGATGGCAAGGTTCACCTTATTAATTACTGCATGGGAGAAACAGATAAAGGAAAATTGAGTTAGAATAGAGTTAGAATGATTCACACAGAGACCGGAGGCACAAAAGGGTAAGGAGGACCCTCTCGTTGAGTCACAAAGTTCAGAGTGGACCCCCTTGCTTTCTAAACCCCTTATGAAGTCTGGGCACAGCTGGATCCAATCTTAGTCTCAGACTTGGTCAATAGTTTATGTCTAATGGAATTATCTATACAAAATGTATAACAATATTGAGTAGATTAGTAATGTTTCATTGCTATTAATTCAGCATGCTATCAGTCACTGACTGAGGATCTGTTATGAGTAAGGGATGTCTCCGCCTTGGGTAAGGAAAGGTCTCTTTCTTAGTCTCAGGTAAGGAACCTCAAGCCTTGAGAGGTGTCCCTGCTCAAGGGGAGAGTCACCTCCCCTGCAGCCCAGCTGCAATTCAGGGAGAGCTGCAACCAGGCCCATCCTGATGGTAATATTTATGGATGACATTTTATTTTAATAACATCTCACTAAGGAATTCTCTTCTTTTTGCAGTCAAGCCTACTGTTACAAATGTGATTAATATTTGGTCTTATTATTCAGATGATTACACTATTTACCTAATGTGAAATGTCATGGCATTCTATCTATTTTGGTAATAGTTGGGGGTCTACGTTTGGGGATTTCAGAGCAATATTTATGGATGACATTTTATTTTAATAACATCTCACTAAGGAATTCTCTTCTTTTTGCAGTCAAGCCTACTGTTACAAATGTGATTAATATTTGGTCTTATTATTCAGATGATTACACTATTTACCTAATGTGAAATGTCATGGCATTCTATCTATTTTGGTAATAGTTGGGGGTCTACGTTTGGGGATTTCAGAGCATATTAAATTAATGTGAAATGTCATGGCATTCTATCTATCTATTTTGGTAATAGTTGGGGTCTACGTTTGGGGATTTCAGAGGATATTAAATGCTGGGTAGCTATTTCTGATGAGAGCCATTTAGGACCACCAAAAAGGGAGAGATTGAGCAGAAACTCAAACACGCCCAACCCCACCAGCTCATTCCGGACCTGCACGGTGACACCAGAGGGCAGGAGAGCAGCTTTTCAATCGAAGTCTTCCGATTTCAGGAGAGAATCTGCAGCTGGCTAAAGGGGAGCTGAGGAACTCCTCTTTCGTAAGGGAACAAAATGGAAAGAAGGTATTTCCCGTCTTATTGACTCCTTACATCTGGCAAAAGCAGCATGGTTTTTATTCCCACGTACTAGCACAAGCAAGGCAGTGCAAGTTGGAGCTCAAGAAATTAGTTTGCAATGAAATATCCTTTCACTAACGTTCTTTACTTTTAGACATAAACCAGCATCCCTCCAGCTATCCATTTCACTTATGTAATCTCTACTGGCAGATTTAGTAAATGTTTTGTTAGGCTTCTCCTCTTTCTGAAAAGGAATTTTATATATTGTTCGAGATATCATAGTCAATTGTAAAGAGTTCTTCAGATTCACTGGGCTTCCTTCCTCACCCATGTGCTGAGGGCCATCAGGTTCTGCTCTGTCCTGGTTTGGCTAAAACAGGACTTGCTCTGGCAACTAATTTCTTTGATACAGATAGTCACGAGGAACAGCCTCTCCTGGGTCAAAAGTGTCTCTGACTGTTGTACAAGGAAGATGTGATCTTATTTAGCCTCAGTGAGAATTAGCATCTTTGACCAAACATAGTATTTCACAGAATCAGAGCCTGGCTGAGGTTGGCAGGCACCTCTGGAGCTCATCTGGTCCAACCTCTTCTTCAAGCAGGGCCACCGAGAGCAGGTTGCCCAGGGCCATGTCCAGACAGGTTTTTAGCAACTCTGAGGATGGAGACTTCACCACCTCCCTGGACAACCTGTGCCAGTGCTGGGTCACCCTCGCAGAGAAAAAGTGTTCCCTGATGTTCAGACGGACCCTCCTGTGTTTCAGGTTGTGCGCATTGCCTCTAGGCCTGGCACTGGGGACCTGCAACCACAATATTTAATTATTTAATAGATGCAGAGATGTGCATAACTATCTGTCACATCAGAGCATTTTTAAACCTGCAAGTTGGCACCAAAACAAATAAACCAAACCCAGTTTGGAACCTCAGGTTAGGAACTTCTGCAGTAGCCAGCGCTATCTTAAAATGGGAGTGCCCCCCTGAGCAAATCATAGGCTTAATAGTCAGTCACAAGAAAAAGCATGCTCAATTCTCACTCCTACCCAACACAAGTGTCTAGGGATGCAAAATGAAAAGGGGATTCACACCATGAGCACAAATTTGTCAAAATGCAAATGTGATTATGCAAAATACCAAACGCACCTGCAAGAACACTTGTTGCAATCTATCTAATATTTAGATGACACGTGAGTTTTTGCCTACTTGTAATGGGAACATGTTCTTTTGTTTTGTTTTGTTTTGCTAAAAAGTTTCCATGAAATGGTGAAGTGCTTCTCTGACATGCATGCTGATGCATGGTTCAGTATGCAAGGTTCAGTATAAGGACTGCAAAGTGATTAAAGCAGCTTTTTACTTTGGAAGCTAAATAAATAAATAAAAACAAGTCCTGGCAAGAGACTCAAAGGATTAAGTTTAGTGTCTTAGTAGAGTAGATGATTAGCCAAAAATACTGTTTTCATCCTCTGAGATAAAATTCTCATCCATTTTAGCAGAACAACAAAACTGTACAAGAAAATAAAATCTGCATATACTGTTATCATCACGTCTTTGAAAACCTATAAGCTTCAGAGCAACAGCAATGACAGGAATTAAAAGACAACCTTCAGAGGGTAATGATAGTGATAAGAATAAACATGTGGAAGGAAACAAAACCTCAACAAAAACTCATTCTAAAGATGCTACAAAACTTCTTTTCAAGGAAATCCAAAGTTCAAGCATACATGCTTACATTCATTTTAGCTGTTTTCTGTTTCACATGCATTGCATCTCACGCAGCCATTGATGCCATTTCGTTATGGAACTGAAGGATACAAGGGCCAAGGTATAATATCTTGCTGTAAGAAGGCTGCATCTGGCTGGTACAGTGACCGGAGAAAAGTAAAAGTTGTTTTCTGCAAATGATTGTTTCAAACATTGCATCTTAGTAACAGAATAATCAAAGTCCATATTTCTTTAAGAAGAAAAGCAAACTGGATTTCATGTTAGCTAACGAGAAAACAACGTCATGGATTTTCTTGTCTGTGCTGGTGATGAGCTGCAGCGGTGAGCAGTCCTCTTTACAGTTAAGGGAGACGAGTAACAAGCTGCACAGCCGCTCAAGCCCCAGTCCATGCAATATGCGCCAAGTCTCATTGTCAACAGATAAAGTTTTCACATTACTCACTACTTCACTGTCCCAAAGTCTAGAGAGAAAACTCTTAACTAAGCAGGCACATTCCTATAATAGACAGCATGCACATTTCAAGTAAACATCAGTATTTCTACTTCAAATGAAATGTCAGACTACCAAACTATGCCCCAAGCCTCAAAGTTCTTAAAATACCAGCACATGTGTGTGTTGCATTACTTATGGTTCACAAGCCCGTTCTGGTCTGCTTCCTCCCTTCTTTCTGCATCCAACTATCTGCCTGCTTTCTGCTCCCATACCTGTGCTGTGTCGAACAGCAAGAGCTACTGTTATGGCATGCAAAATAATTTTTTGTTCCAGATTGCTCTGCTGAAGCCCTGAGCGTGAAAACATACACATCTGAGCTACCCCTCTACATCTTTCAGTTCTGGGAAATGGAGGGGTAGAGAGAGAAGATATTTTTAAAAGGTCAGGCCACTAAGTCCCACTACAAGGAAGACTTTACGGACTATTTTGGGAACCTAGACACCCAGCGCACATGTAGACGCACATGACAGGATTCATCTCCCTAAACATGGGCATCTAGTGTCAATTTAGGTATTTGTGTGAATTCTTCTGACCTCCCAACACCAGACCAGGAGAGCAAGGCCCCTCAGCAGACTAGTCCCATACAGATATCACAGATACTCTGCAGCAACTGAGATAATACTGAAATTGAACTACACTCCTATATGTGGAGAAATTAATAGAGGTCCTAGGGTAGATTCCATTTGGTATTGACACATACGTTTGGGTAACTATGAGACAGGTGCTTAAGGTCTCATTCTAGTCAGTAGAGATCTAATTAACACAACCAATGGAGTTCAGAGAGCCAGTCAGCTCCCCCTGATGCAAACACCTATGTTTGGTCAGCTGAATTATTGTTTTTGCTCCACTGACAATGGAAACTTCCAGGAAAATGGTTAGATCTAGACTGATGGCAAAGCAAGCCAAGAGCATCTCACCTGCCTCCCAGTACATCCAGCTTGGCTCACTACCTTTACTAGTTTTTGACTCTAGCTACATCGACATCGCAAGGGAGGAGGCACATTATTTTGCATACTGGCCAACATAATCGATTCAAGTGCTTCTTAAGAGAAATCTACGGGATATAAGTTTTAAAAGAAAATCTTAATGAAGCAGAAAATAAGTCCTAGGGCTAAGTCTTACTTCTACAGACAGCTGTACAATTTCTTTAAACTTACATAAAGAGGAGCCTAATTGCAGTCAGTAGCATAGCTTTGTAATAAAAGTTGCCTTTTGTGGTGCAAATATTTATTTATTTCTCAGTATTAGTTGCAGTCAGTAGCATAGCTTTGTAATAAAGGTTGCCTTTTGTGGTGTAAATATTTATTTATTTCTCAGTATTAAAATTTATCCTGAAAGCTTTGCATTTTATTGTGAACGGCATGAACAAGCAAAAGAAAATAGTATTTTCTTAATTTCCTTAAAACAGGTTTCTCTTTGTTAGCTTCTGAGTGAGAAGGATTAAACATTCTTAAGTCATCCTCGGCACCTCCAATAGCCAGAATGGAGTAATACTGCATGTGT
>NW_009629331.1:0-3681 GCF_000690535.1 Cariama cristata | reverse complement strand
AAAGAGGTCACTCTTCTAAAATTAAAATCTTGGAAAAACGAAAGCCAAATGTGATCTTGGTTAACCTGATATAACGAATGGGACTCCCTCATCATCACCCCAATGAATCAAAACCTGCTGCAGAGAACAAATATAAATACCAAGATTCATTATTTTAGAAAAAAGACCCAAAGAGCAATAGGTTTGTATCATCTACATAACCACAGGAAGAACAGCGTTCTACAAGCAGCAGACCCACCAAAGGCTGGTTTCTTACGGACTGAGCCACGTGCCCCCACAAACCATTAGCCAAGCCCCAGCTTCCCTTTCTCCGCAATACCTCCATCCCTGTCCTCCTGTGTCCTTGAAGCCTCCTCACACATCCTCCGATTGCAATCCTGAGCCCCACACCCCCTCACTGGACGGCTGGCAGGCCAAATGGAGCAGATAACTACTTAGCTGAGGCTGCAGCCTTCCTTGGGGGAAAAGGGGCACTCATCCAGGTCTCTCTAATCTTGCCATTTGTAGGAAGCAACTTTGCTATTGGAGACTTCTGTTTACCTGTCAAACTTGCTTACAGTGACTAACAGGATGAAAGACTTTGTGGAAGAGGTAAGACTGATTTATAGTGCAGTTGTGTAAGCCAAGTTAAAATAAGAGAGAAAAAACTCGAATAAAGATACTCGGTTTAATTGCAGATCGCTTTATTGACAGCTTATGCAGTTCATGGTGGGCAATCAAGTAATAGAAGATCAGATATAGAAAGTAATATCATGCTTATTGAACATTCCCACTTTAACTGGATCATCTTTACATGTGCAAGCATCAAACTGACTCAGAAACAGTAATGTAAAAGCAGCAGGAGGAAGCTATGTGCTCACAGCAGCATACGGTACCTATAGGTATTTTTAGAACAAAAGAAAGTTCTCAATGTAGATAAAAATACAGAAACTTCCACAAAGTGAGAAAGTTTTAATATGACTGTGGAGCCCTCCCCTTCCTCTCAAGATTTAAGATAATAAAGTGCAAATTTGTAAAGCAGTTTGTTTTAACTGACTCCCCATACTTTCACAACTGTTAAAGGTACTATTAGCAAAGTAGTAGGTATATCAACACCACTTAACCCTTAGAGCAGTTTTGCTCATTACTAGTTTTGAATTTGAAAGAGAAACTCATGTATTATTTGAAACTACTTCAAATTCAATTTTTCCCCTGTTCACAGCTAAAATAATTTTTAAGCCTCAACTGCCAGTTCACAAAGATCTTGCTGTTCACAGCACCATGTGTCAGCCCTATTTGCCCACAGGCCTACATCACTCCCAGCAAAGGAGCAAAATTTGGAGTCTGTCCATAAGGATGCTCTCTTTGAACGACCAGCTACTTCATGAGCAGTGATGCCAGAGCAGCTTCCCATTGCAGAAATGGGACTGGAGCCCACCTGAGCAGAGGCACTGGAGCAGCACTGCCGTAGCCTCCTAGCGTAGCTCAAGCAACCATTTCTCAGAGCTCCAGCCCCAGAAATTGCTCGCTCAGATGAACTAATGTTTCAGGAGAACACAAGAAAGCAGCAGATAACACACAGACGTTACAGAGCAACTTGAAATGATGTTCTCTGCTTTGATAATGCAAGATCTAGATAGAAGCTAACAAAGTAGTAACGTACTCGATGCGCATTTCTGTGCCTCACCTTCATAGAGCATTCCCTCGGCCCCTCCAAGATCCTGCAGATCACAGGTCCTCTCTACGCTTCAGACCAGCTCCTTGTGACTATGGCTGCTCTTAACCGTCACCCATCCCCAGCAAGAGCGTTTTCTTCTCTTCCAACCCCCACACTTCCTGTGCATCTTTTTTTTCTTCCCCAGCCAAGACTTTTATCTTAGAGGTTAGCACCAACTCCTGATTTTTATATTTTATTTCATTCTTTTGTTCTGCATTTCATGTTTCAAACTCAATCCTCTACTGAGATACTTAAACTAAAAGAAGGTAGATTCAGACTAGATATAAGGAAGAAATTTTTTACAATGAGGGTGGTAAAACAATAGAAAGGTTTTCCAGAGAGGTTGTGGAGGCCTCATTCAACGTCAGGTTGGACGGGTCTTTGAGCAACCTGATTGAGTTGAAGATGTCCCTGCTTATTGCAGTGGGGCTTGGACTGGATGATCTTTGAAGGTTCCTTCAAACCCAAACCATTCTATGATTCTACGATATTTAAATTCATCTTGTTCTCTCCAATTTGCTGCAGCTTGCTGCCCCGATATCTCACACTGAATAGAAGCTACTGAGGTCTGGTGAGTTACCATTACAGCTGGTCTAAGAGGGAAATCTGCCACTTATGAGCAAATTGTGGGCTCCACCACCTAGCGGTTTCTAAATAGCACAAAAATCTCAGTCAAATGTCTTTTATTGTACACAGAAAGATCCACAAACTGACAAATACGTATGCTGTTAACCGTACTAATTTCAAAGAGATTTTAAACCAAGAAATATGAGTGGAGTGGTAGTACTCATAACAAGCCACAGGTTTCAGAGAGCTGAAGGTACAAAAGCTTGATTGCATCTTCTCTTCTGCCATGGAAGCTGTTTTCATACCTGCAGGTGTCTTTAGGGGAGTAGAACTTGATGATAACACTCTGAACTTGATGCTAGGACTGTTGGGTCTAAAGAAACCACTACCAAAAGGCCTAGTCTCTTCATTATGTGATCTAATGGGAAGATGAACAAGGATTTTGCTTTCCTCAAGATCTTGGTTACTAAAACTTGAAAAAGTAGCAGACCTACAAATGAAGTTGAGTAAAAAAAGGCAAAAATAAATCTATTTTTTACTGCAGGTATAAAATGAGTATCTGCCATCTGCAGCACACATGCTCAACACGGCCAGAGAAGAAAGAGCCCCAAAGGGTGACGTTGTGCAAGATGAAAATCTGACCCAAGTAATAACAGGAGGAAATCACTGAAGTCAAACAGTTTTACATAAAAGTGCAGCTACTGCAAATAGACCAAGAGAGGTCATAGAGATCCCTTTTGCTCAAACGGTTACTGTTCGTTTGCGACCAGCTGCCATCGTTGTGGCCTTCTCCACGCTGTAACTCTGACAGCTTTTCCTTCTCCATCAAAGTAAACACAGATGATTGCTCTTCTTGTACCAGGCACACCCACTCCAAGATCTATCAGCCAGCATCTGAATTATTTCAAATCAAGCATTTTAATGGTTCACATTATCTGTTTTTCAGTAGTAAACGCTGACATTTTTCAGCAGTGTCCTAGTGAATAAAGATTCCCTACTCTGTGTGACACCAAAAATGACTGGACGATGAAGGACTCCTAGAAACCCTCCTGATACACCAGCTGCCATCACTGCAGTCTTGAGGAAATATTTTCACCTCGAGGCCGCAGTAGCTGAAGGGGGGTCTCAGGGCAACGGGTCTCTATAGAAGTCCTCACAGAAATAAACCTTCCCCTCAAAACTCCGGAGAGAAGTCTCAGAATAAATTTATCGGAAGACTGACTGCAAAGAAAAGTCTCAGAATAAATTTGGGGGGGACACCAGCTCGCGGGGTGGAGTTGCCCCTCAGCCGGCGTCCCCAGCGCCCCCGGAACGATGCGTTCGGGGCGCTGTTTCCGGGAGGGAGCGAAGGGAGGGAAGGGAAGGGAGGGGGGCGGTTTTGCGTGCGGCACCGCCGGGCAGGGCCCCTTGCCGGGCGG
>NW_009629330.1:20113-24404 GCF_000690535.1 Cariama cristata | reverse complement strand
TTCTTTTTTTCTTTTTTCTTTTCTTTTTTCTCTGTGACAGCTTCCAGACATTTGAACCTTTAAAAAATCTAAATGCTTGCTTATGAACTGGCTTCCAATTGCTCTGAGTCTTCTTATAAATATAGTTGCCATAATTATTTTTTGGTAAGCTTTTATACATGCCATATATGCACGATCAGATTGTCCATAAGGGAAAAGATGCCTGGTCTTTGTCAATGGTGATTGATTTATTTCCAGACCCCATCTTGTTATGATCCTTTGTTACTGGATACAGTACTTAAAGAGAATTTTATGAGAGTTTTTGGCCCAAATCCTGGTTCTATGGCCCTTGCAATACCGAAAGGGTGGAATAATAGAATTTGTATTGCAGCCTTCAAGGTATGTTCCAAAGAAGTCAGTTCAGCCTCTGTAGTGCAAATTGTGTTCAGAAAAAATGTCAGCCAGCTCTGAGATAGTTCAGTCTGACCAATTTCATTATTAAATGGAATCTCTTGGCCTACTGATTTTTCAGGTTATTGATCTCAAGAGCTACTGGTCTTCCATCTGGAAGCAGAAGGAATCCAGGAGAGGCATATGGAAGAGTTCCAGAGAAGGTCTATGAAAGCATCGCTTGGAGGAGGCTAGAAACTACAGCAGCTTGGTGTGATTGCCATCATACAGCAGGTGCAATGACTTTCTCACTAAGGAATAAAAAATGACAAGATCTCTAGTTTTCTTTATGAGAACATCCTTTGAAGGTTGATATGAGGCAACTTGCTCTGAGGGAAATGAGTGGCCATGCTTGCTCAGCCTCTTCTTCCTGCAATAATTTTTGACAAGGGTGTGGTTTGCTGGAAGGTTGAATTGATGCTAATGAAGCAAATGAAGTGAGTGGAAAACATACACTCCAGCTACACAAGGAGAATCAATTACAGCACAATTTGCCCTCTCCTTAATGTACCTACTGCATAAGAGGTTCATCCTGAACTACAAGCTCAGCCTAGTCATTCAGAGAGAATACCAAGGTCTCACTTCCAAGTTATTACTCAGAATCAAGTAGGAGGAAATCCCTGTTTAGTAGTCTGGTGGATAACAGAACTCCATCTCAGGATGCCTTGGCAGGATGGAAACACTTTCTATTGGACCTAATTTGAGTCTGAAATGTTTAATGAGTTGAGTCATATCATGAAGTGAAGTAAATAAGGATGAGAAGCAGATCATTTGGGTGAGGTCCAAAATGCAGCATGCCTAAATCTGGGCTTCCCTATCGTCACGCAGAATGTGGTAGAGTTTCCGCTCAGCAAAGCCATTTTTTAAAAAGTAACTTTAAAAAGCCAAGCTTTCAACAAGAGTAATTAGTGGGGATCAGCGGCAGTCTATTTTTGCTCTTCTTCAGGAAACAAGCTTTTTTTTTGTTTGTTTAGGGTTTCTTGGTTTGGGGGTTCTGTTTGTTTTCCTTCTTTTTCAGCATCAAACAAACCCCAGTTCTACAGAATGATGGCAAAGGCTGAAGGACAGCCTTGGTCTGACATCAATACTTCATCTGCACTTCAGCTGGAACAGATAGAATCCAATATTTGTACTTCTAGAAAAGGTACATAATAAAATATATTTCTAGGTGTTGATCTGGAATTAGGCTGCATTCAATAGCAGGCAATTACTCCACTAGAATTTTTGACTACTTCTGTGCTTTGGGAAATCTAGCAAAAATCTTCTATGCATTTCCTTTCTCACAGTAATTATTACTGTATTTCCAGCATTAACCTGATATATGTGGGTATTTATGAGTACTTGGAGCACAGTGCTAAGAATCTGAATGCGTGGATTCTGTTTTCCGGTATTACCAACTTACCATAGGCTTGGGCAAACCAGGCAACTTTGCTTTCTGCACTTTGCTTTCCTCACCTATGAAATAGGGGAACTGAAGTATTATGATGAGTGGCAAATATTCATATAATACGTATGTCACTGTAACAGAAGCATAAAAGCACAGGCGAGGTACTGAACAACATTACACAGCCAAATAAGATTGAGACTGAATTGTATCAACCAGGATGTCTTGGCTGCATGAGCTGCATACATTGCTAGAGTCAGAGGGTGATTATATGAGTTATAAAGAAAGTCTTAAAAAAACCACAAACAAACAAACAGAATTTGTTTTTAATGGTGGTGAACTGTCTGGAAAGTGAGATTTGAATAGAATTAGTTATGTTGACTGAACAGGAATAATAGTTATAGGAAAAAATATCAGTCGCATGGGACACCCCTCTCATGGAGATAACAATCTGCATGGAGACAAGTCACTGAGGAGATTCCAATATTACCTGGATGAAGAACATGCTGGTTTTAATTAAACTGTTGAACTTCTTATACATAAAGCAGAATGATTGCAGTTCAGATCTGTAATCCACAAGGGAAACCACATTTACCTCATGGACCAAGGTCCGGTTTGAAGAAGGGACACATAGGCCAAATTTTGGAACCCATGCTCAAAAGAGTGTTCCTTCATGCCTTAAGACTCTTTATCTCTATAATATTTGTGTTTTCGCTAGTAAATTCATACCTGCTTTGATGCACCCCTGCAACAGCTGCTATCTTGGGAGGCGAGCAGCACGACTCCTATACCTATGCACATCAGGAATCCTCAAGCTAATCCTCAAACTAATAATTTCTTTACCTAAAGCCCTGGAAGGCTCAGTCTGATAGACTTCAACTCAGCAAACAGATCTCATGATAACTAAGCAAAGAGAAGTAAAAGCTCCCCTTAGCTTGGCTTTAGTCTGAACATGCTAACACAAGTGCTCATGCTCTCATAGCACCAAGCAGCAGAGTAGAACATGTTTTGGGTTGGTTTTTTTTTTTAGATTTTCCAGCAAGAAAAAAGCTTTAGTTTCCTGTTTTTCCCTAACAGGTTGGAAAGATGCACCTGTAGTTGAAAGTCCAAGCGTAGGAAAGATTTGTAGCTGCACAACCATGTTCCTGAGCCTAGCTGGCCATCCACTTCTCTTTATACTTCAGGTTCTTCCATTCCTGACCTTCTCACAAATAATCACATCAATCACATCTCCTTAGCAGTAAGTGGCACAGAAAAACAGAGAGGCGCAGAAAAACTGCTTTGAGATAGTGTCTTACATGCAGAGAAGTCTTTTTGTCTTGTCACTGTACAAGCCTATTTCACATTCTCCAATCCTTTCTGTGATACCAGGGTAAGTGCCTTCCCAAAACGGACCCTTTTTCTCCTTTCCTTCTCGGTAGATGCACTGTACCACTTGAATAGACCATATGGCGATCTATAAGAATTTACATGGAATCATCATCAGTACAAATAAGGCTTTCATAATATATCCTCAAGCCCTTATATTTAAGAAGCAGGACTAAAAGGGCTTTTATTTAAAACTCTTCTATGTATTTCTCCTCTTGCAATCTGCAAAGACTCTAGTTGTAAATGCTTCATCTTCTAACAATTTTTTTCACGTAGTAAGGAACAGATTCCATTATATATTTTCTTGTTTAAAAGAGTACAATGTAATGTTCAAATTAACGTTCATTTTTAGAAAACAAAAAAATAATTGTGGCATATAGTTATGATAGCTTGTATTAGAAATATCTCAGATAGACAATCCAATTGTTATGGAATGAAATTTTCCGGTGCTTTTTATACCCAGGCAAGTTTTTCAAGCTAAATATTGTGGCAAAAAATAAAATACCATCTTTTGGTAACTTTGATGCATACTTACATGCACAGATTTTTGCTAGGTTCTTGTATTTATCACTTTAATAATGACTCTACAAAAATTCAGCAAGTAAATGTCAATTTTAGCTCTATAAGAAGTTTGTTTGAGAAGGAGATTTATGAAATGGCTTATATAAATCTAAACCATGAAGACTGAACTTCTCCAAGTCCCTCCTGGACTCTAAAGAAAAAAAGAAATGAGTAAAAAGTCTCCTTTGCAGGTGGGGGAAGGGGAAGAGGGGAGGACAGGGAAGGATTATGCCACAAGCTCTCTCTGAGTATTTGCCTGAGGTCTTACTGTAAATATCTTTTCTAAAAACATTAATTAATGAACTAAAGTAGAGTAGGATGGGGACAATGTGCCTGTGCTATGTGATTTCCTTATTTATATCTTTTTTGACTGAAATTTGCAATAAATGTGTCTCATTTTTTTGTTTGCTTTTGTTTTTGATTATAGTAAATGTTCAGCATTTTGTGTCATGATGGGAATTTTAATGAATGCAAAACAAAAGCATTAGTGAGGGGTAAAGCCCACTATATGAATCAGGTAGGTACATGTATTCATTAGTACTGATTACT
>NW_009629330.1:0-20082 GCF_000690535.1 Cariama cristata | reverse complement strand
TCTTTCATGCTATTGTACATCGTAATGTGGGTCAATCAGATGCACCACAAAAAGACTTATAAAAGAGTTACTGACACTTTTCATGTTCACTTCCAACTCTGGATTGATCCAAAGTTTGTTCACAAAAATGTTGGTGTAATCTTAGACCAGAACACCAGAGCTTCCACTCTCTTTTTCACAAGTACAGCCCTCATGAGGGGTTTAGAAATGTAAGTGCCCAGAAGAAATGGGTCCTGAAAAGAGTCTGCTCTGAACAGCAACCTTTACACATGCCACAAGTAAAGGAATGTTTGTGCCTACCCATGGGGAATTAACTACTTCCCCTTGCAGCCTGGCCACTTCAAAGATAAAGTAGCAGCTTTTTTTCTTTGCTTTCCTTTTTTTTTCTTTTTTTTTTTTTTTTTTAGATTTCTTTCAGGATGCTAAGATCAACAGGTATGCAGTGCTGATGAATGCAGCTTATTTTATAATAGACTCTGGAAATCAGAGAAATTCCAACGGAGCAGTGGAAAAAGTCACACGTTTGATATGTAACATAATATTGCTGGAGTCACAGCAGTCATCACAGTCAGCAGAAGCAGCACAATTTTGAAGACAGAGACATTTGTCAGAGGCATAAGAAACCAGAACTGTGCTTTGTGCAACCCCTTTGCTTTCAATCAGATCATGCATTGGATGAGTTTGAGTTATCCCTTTGACACAGCTTTTTTTTGCCTGCTGCAGGGACAAAATGTAGCACTGATATTCCCTTTTTCTTGCATTTCTGAATTACCAGTTCCTTCAATTAAAAATTGGTAATAAGTTTTCTTTTAAAAAGCAGACTTTTTTCCTTAAGAAAATAGGCAAGCACTCTACTCAATCAATAAACATCTCTAAGTGTAATAGTGTGATGGATTAAACCCTTCCTGTAACTAACTGGTTCCTCAAAGCCAACCATGGCTTTTGATGCTGAATTCTAAAACGTAGTTTTAAATGGAAGCGGACTCTCAGTATCACCAGGTTTTTTTTTTTCCCCTTCTTCCAATTTTGCCACTAAATTTATCATGTTCGTTAGACCTATTTTTCACAGAAATGTGTTGCTAAATAACATAACACTTTGGCTAAGAAGATAGGCAATAAAAGCATGGTTTAGGCATATATGGAGTCACTTTCTCACCAACAGCTCTTGTGTTGAATGGGCTTTTCTGCTTTTCCCAGAGAGCAACCATTCCTGACAACCATTAGATCTGAAACCACATCCTGAGGAACCAAACTCTCTTTAGCATCCTGGTTTTAGCAGTAGCCAATATCAGATGAAGCAGGATGCTAATGACGATGGCTTCCACAGATCTATCAATTATACAGTGTAGTATATGCTCAGATGCAATTTCTTTCGGGTCTCCAGCTGTGTGTTCTTCTGCATCTTGATTCACAAATAAGGTCTTCCTGCATTAAATGGATTTCTTCCAGCTTCAATCACAGTGACCTCCAGTTGTAACTTATAGTCTTTCATCTGCTTTTATAAAGTTGTTCTGCAGGTTTCACTCATTTCTTACTCATCTTTTACTTAGGAAAGTTCCAAATTACTCCCCGTTGGATTTTACCCTACTAATCCAAGTGATAAACTAACAAGGACCTTCATGATCTAATTTCTATCTGTTGATACCATTAAATATATTACTAATTTCTCTTAATGTACTATTAGAACAAGTAGTGGTTTATCCAGTCTTTTCAAACTGTATCTCATTTGTCTTGGCTTTTTGCAGCAGAGACTGCAGCTATGAGCTCTGTGAATTCTCAATGCTTCCTTTCCTTATGGTTGAATAATTTCATATCTTAGAACCTTTTTGAAGAAAGAAATCTTCCTGCTTTGTTTCCAAATGTTTATCTCAAGTAACAGATACACACAGATGAGCTCCTTAAAAGTGTGTAGACATTTCAATAGCTAAATCTTAATGGTCCTGCTGCCAGGTTCTTGGACCTTATTATATTGCCAGGACCCCCTCCAACAGTAGTAGGGAGTTAGACATCTGATAACTAGCCCAATCCCAGCTAAGTAGGATGAAATGGACAAGAAAGGGATGTGGTTTTGATGTTTTAGCAGCTGATTGATGAGAAACAGGTGTCAATGTGTATTTCAAAATGTATACAATATAGGATATTAACCCAAACTTGGACAACTGTCCAGTGTCTAGAGTGGTCCATGTGGGACAAGATGGAAGTCACATCAAAGCCTTGTGGTGCTGCATGGACTTGACCCTGAGCCTTGCATCAGACACCACATCAGAAGAAGGCTTAGGAATCATACACTGAACCCAAACTGCCTGTCTCTGAGCATTTTAGTGGAACTGGGAACTTTTGCAGTTAATTAAACTTCCTTTTTTTTCTAAGAAGGCTGCCTCAGAATCAGTGAGACTTTCACTTAAGGTAGGGCTTTGGGAAGACAATTACCCTACTCTACCTGCACATCAGTGGAAAAATAGGCAAATATATAGGTAAAGACTACAGAGCAGCTGTCTTAGATGTTCAAGTATCTCTGAGGATCTAAAGCACAGTTCCTGTTTCTTCCTGATTAATTGAAATCTTATTTCGTCTTTAAGATTATCTGATGCTTACATTATTTCTCTAGATCAAAGCATGCCATTTTCCATTCTTATATTTTTAATAATTACTTATTTATTTCTACTTCTTTTTTATGCACTTACTTATCCTAGTTCCTTGGTTTCCTAATCAATATATGGCAGAAACCTTCTCATCTGTAATAGCAGGCAAATTAGCCTGAGGATGCAAATGGTCGTGCTTTTTTCAATAAATTATTTAAAAGACTTCACAGATATTCCCACAGTATCAAGCTTATCAAATACCTGAGAATTTTGCCAATGACCCCAGGATAATTTGAATTGCATGTTTGATAGCCTGTAAACATAAATACTATAAAAGGAAGCATAATCACAAGACGGCTGGCTTTGGTGAAACTAGGAGAAACATTTTTACTTTTAAATGATTGTCCAAAATGAGACACAGTTCAGAACTTCAAAAATTCACCTCACTATTATTCTTTGGAGGTCTGCTTCATAGATCAATGAAAGAAACGCAAAGACTCCTCTTGATTTTAGTGAACTTTAGTTTGGTCCCCATGTGAATCACAGAAGACATCATATCAGTGCAGACAGAGACAGAGATAAGCATCCAAATGCATTCACTGTATTTGCAAGAAGATAATACACCTGTGTTTGAGGGTATTGAAATTGAATACTGTGACATTTTAGACTCCATGGTTCAAATCACTTTCTCTGGTAGCCAGCTCTGCCCGTCTTCCTCCATTCCCTGCACCATTTGTGACAGAGCTAATGCATGGTTCTGCACACTCGATAAATGCATTCACCCCTGATGGCGTCATTCTGTGAGTCATTGGGAAGAAACCTTCTGGCTTCTGTGAATCCAGCCTTGCTATGAAGATTTGCAACAGCGTGTAAAGAGAGAGGGTAATTGAAAGATTTCTTTCTTTTTCCACAGGTCCAGATACTTCTGATCCAAAAAAAGAGCCACGTGGTCCTCTCCACTAGTGTCAGTGGGGAAGCTGGAGATGGGACATACCTAGGAAGGGTAGGACACAGAGAGATGGGAAGCAGTATGTTTACATGCCTCTCCCTGTCAGGTTGACTGAGGTTTGCCAATTACAAAAGTTCATATTGAACTAGATTGGGTTTGAAATAGAGTATAGCTTTCCCATCCCAACCTCTAAGTCACACTTAAACTGACTCCCATGAGGCTTTTTCTGTGCATTACTGCTGCAACAAAAAGCTTCCCATAGCAGCCTGACTGTTTACAAAACAGACAGAGACCTGAGAGATCAATAAAGAAGGCCCTCAGGGGCCTGTGAGGGCTCCTTGCATCTCAAGAGACCTTCTACACAGAGTTTAAGGGATGGTAGATCTGGGTACTGTAAAGTCAGTTCATAATGAAGCACCCTATGTAAATGCAGAAGGCCCCCAAAAATGCCACTTATCTTTTAATTCACATTGCAGTGGCTATGTTTTCTTAGAAGGAAAAGGGTTGGGAATTGTTGCCTCATTTTTAACATTAGAGGTAAAATGTCATTTCTTATTGAAATTACTTTCTGTAGTGCATTTGATTATATATAGTGCCGAGCAAGACAAAATTAATCCCCATGCATCTGGTTGTCTTTTAAATTCGTTAATATGCCCAGTAGATCCAAATTCCTTGACTAAATAGCAAGGCAATTTTGATTATAGGAAGTAATTTCTTTGTAAAACATTCAAGTCTTTCCTACAGGTTTGGAGGAGGGAATGTGTTTGGTTTGGTTAATTTTTTTTTTTCCAGAAGAGGAAATTTCAAGAATAGATCACTATTTGCTTATTTAAATGTTACAGACTGCATACATTATAATTAGAGTTTCTTTCTCTCAGAGAAAAAAAAAAAAAAAAAGGCTTTTCATTGTGCAACAGTTAAAAATTCAACTGCATAAACTAGAAAATTAGAGGTTCCCATCGGCTGTATACAGATGACCACAATTACAGACCATGTAAACACTTCCTAACCTTCCTGCACTAACCAAATTTCTGCTTATTCCAACTTTCACAAGTGAACTCTGTCAGGGACTGTAAAAGCGATTATCAAGACTGCCATGGTAAGCTTTATATATGTGTGAAACACAGGTCAAACTGATAAAAAGTGGCAATACTTTTTAGGACTATTGGTAATCAGATGGATGAAGTAATAAAGGAATTTGTGTGTGTGCAAGATAGCTGTGTTCAGCTTAATCTGTGATTATCATTGCTCCACTTCTGGAAAGCATCTCTCTGCAGGACAGCACTTAAGCAGATGCTTAATTAGAAATGTGTGTTTCTCCTTGTGAAATCAATGAATATGAGCATGTGCTTAACATCAGTCATGACATTAGGTGTTAGTCTGAAAGTGACAGATTTCAGTGCAAACCTAAGCATTTTCCTGAATCAAGCTCACACCAAGGTTTAACAGAAGAAATATTTTCATCACTGTGAACAAGATTTGTAGGAAGAAATAGTGTTTTTTATTAGATTAACTGTTCAAGTCTGACAGAACTTTCAGCTTCATTGAGCTAAAAAGGGCTTCCTCGTCCAAAAGCTGACCTGCTTTTTAACTAATAGAGTAAACAAACAAACTTTGCTGCAAGGATAAAAATAGCAATGGGACCCAATCCTGTTTTTCTTATACAACAAACCCACTTCTTTATGTGCTTCCTATTGGGACAACACCTTACAGAGGCAAGGCTGTTATTTTTCTACACACATTCGCTATTGAATGCTATCCAGGTGTTCCTGAGATGGCCCAGAAAGAAAACATTATATTATTATTTTGTCTTACTCCATTAAACTTGATTTCTGAGCCAATCAGAAGTAATGTGTGTGGGCTTCATATCTGGTGCTCCTAAATCTCATCAATTAGTATGTATACTGAACCTTTCTATTAGAATGTTTTGCACAATGAACAAAAGAATGCCATTTGCAAAAAGCATAACAACCTATTTCTACTGTATGCTATTCCATCCTCTCTTATCTAGCCACTTTATCCACATGGATTTCTTCCAGAAGATAAATCTTTCAATCAGAATTTCTTTATGAGCTGCAGCCTTTGTAAAGTGAGGTGTATATCAAAATTTCAAGACAAATTTTGTTCTTTTGATTTTGTTAAATGGTACAAAAGCTTAGAAAGCAAGAAACCTTAGATGTCTATTCATTCCAGTTAAAAAACTTTTTGTAACTTTTTTCCACTCAACACAAATGAACAAGGTTACTCTTTTTAGTATCCTAAATATATAGAAAGTTCCAGATATTGCACATGCTGGCAACTACACTTTGAGGTTGTGTTTTAGTGCAAAAGCTTTTGTTTAAATCAGAATAACTCAGGAATAACTAAAGATCTAATTGTGTATCATCTGTCCAAAGTGCAAGCATATTTCTACAATGTAATTTCTTAATTATGACATTGAAGCCTGTAGCTAGTGGTGTTCCCCTGGGGTCAGTTCTGGGTCCAGTCTTGTTTAACCTATTCATCAACAACCTGGACGAAGGGACGGGGTGTACCCTCAACAAGTTTGCTGATGATAAAGCTGGGAGGAGTGGCTGACACACTAGAAGGCTGCGCTGCCATTCAGTGAGACCTGGACAGGCTAGAGAGTGGGGAGGAGAGGAACATAATGAAGTTCAACAAGGGCAAGTGTAGGGTCCTGCACTTATGGAGGAATAACCCCATGCACCTGTACAGGCTAGGGGTTGACCTGCTGGAGAGTAGCCCGGCAGAGAAGGACCTGGGAGTCCTGGTGGACAACAAGTTGACCATGAGCCAGCAATGTGCCCTCGTGGCCAAGAAGGCCAAGGAGACAAGACTGAGAGGGGATCTCATCAACGCTTATAAATACCTTAAGGGTGGGTTTCAAGAGGATGGGGCCAGACTCTTTTCAGTGGTGCCCAGTGACAGTTAAGGGGCAACAAGCACAAACTGAAATGCAGGAAGTTCCATCTGAATGTGAGGAAGAACTTCTGTACTTTGAGAGTGGCAAAGCACTGGAAGAGGCTGCCCAGAGAGGTTGTGGAGTCTCCTTCTCTGGAGGTATTCAAAACGCTCCCGGATGCGATCCTGTGCAACTTGGTGTAAATGAACCTGCCTTGTCAGGGGGGGTGGACTAAATGATCTCCAGAGGTGCCTTCCAACGCTGACCATTCTGTGATTCTGTGACATTTTCATTTTATTAAAAATGGCAAGTTTAATATGATGCTTGCAGTAAACCACAGCAGAAGGATATTGAATCTTTGAAAGATCTTTCAAAATTATGTAAACATCACTTTATTTGCAGTGCACGGTCCAATCTTTCCTATTAATGAAAGATTCCTTTACCAAATTCCCATAGTAAAGCAGTTTATAGTATTTTCTAAATGAAGTGAGCAACATCAGCTTTCAATGGAACAGTGTTACTTTGAACCCTTAGGACCTTTTTTTTTCATATTCCACCTGGGAGCTGATTTAAGAACTGCTCTTTTAACAGGTATGTCTTTCTTAATACTTTAACAGGTTTACAGACCTCCTGGGGTGTTCTGTAATATTGAAGTTGCTTCAAGAAAATGTTCTTGTTTCAGTTTTAGAGTTATTCATGAAGCTTTGTGAAATCTTACTGGACTGAAACAAGATGAGCTAGATGATAGCATACTGTGTCTGTGTCATGCCTTTACAGACTTATCTCTGTTAACTGTTTTTTTCCTTCCATGTTCTTTTCCAAACTTGTGTATTTTTTCACTCATCCTAGTTTTAAAAGTTCATTTTTGAGCCTAATTTTTTTTTTCCAAATTGAGTCCAGCTGAAATTCTCACTGATATCAGTGGAACTAGACTAGAGTAATTCTATTTGTGTTCAGAGTTAACATGACAAATACCCAATCTAAATTTGCAAACATGTGACTGTTGTCTTTCTTTTACCCCTTTCTGTTTCCAGACTGTGTAAGAAGGATGTTGTACAGGTGGGTAATTTCGAAATTACTGATATATTTAAGTGATGATGAAGGAAAAAAGAAAAATCTTTCACTGATGGTCTTTAATGCAAAACATGCTCATATCAGGTACTCAGATCAGTGGAGAAGATATGTTGATGTTTGTTGCTTTGCACATCATAGTCATTTATCTTTGCATAAAATTTAGTGGAAAATTATTATGAAGGCATTTTACAAATATATCGATCAGATATATTTGCGCAAAAAATAGGGTGTGGGTAGTCAGTTGTAGTGTATTCTTAGACTTGAAAGCATATAGAAAAAGTGCTAAACTACATACAGAGCACAAGTATTAGTTTCTCATATGAACTTTCTAAACTTGGTCCTTTTATATGTCTAAAATAAAAATATATCAGGGCATACCTGACATGCTTTTCTAATCAGAAAATACGTACAAAAACAAAATGAAAATTTAAAATCACCTCCTGGAAAATAAAAGAACCAATACTGTTAAGAAACATCATTCTCACTGTTATGAGAATAAACATAGAAAAATAGAAATTGCCCATCTCTGATGTGGACAACATCGAGTTTTTCGCCTCATAGATAGAACAGAGAAGTTGTATCACTCCTTCAGGTGATTGCCTTCCCTCTGAGAGTCAGCTCTGATCCACTGTCTGGATATGCAGCGCAACGTTTGAGCCAAGTACCATGTCATGAAGTGCTTTAAATGTCAGAAACAATTTCTTAAGTTTTATTCATGATTCAGTAACTGGCCAGGACACACTTGAGTACTGATCTCATATGTATAGCAAGAACTGCCACCTGGTCTTTCACAAATGCCTTCATGTATTGCTCTACAATCAGTTTTTGAAGCTACTCTTTTGATAACTATCACAGCACATTTTTGGTCTTTGCTCTCCAACCATCTTGATTGCCACTTTCTTGGAGTGTTCCTTTGCTCTCACTGGAGGCATGAGTTTGGTTTTGCTCTGTAGAGAAACTCACATACACATGTAAGCGTGATGGGGTATATATGTGGTGTATATGTACTGTATGTATATCTGTCTGTGCATGTGCATGCAGATGTGTGTGTGTGTATGTATATATATTCTGCTGGTGCATACCTGGATTTCACCACTATATGGAGCTTAGATTAGTGAGGGCATTCCCTCAGCCAGGAAGAGATATAACCTGAGGTGATATAACATGTAATTCTATGAAAACCAATTAGCAATCAAGTCTAGACACCAATTACGTCAGTATATTCTTTTTGCGTGTGTGTTTGTGGTGTGTGTTGGCAAATGCACAAGAGAACAAAACTTTATGGTCACTGCTTCTGAATGATTTCTGATCCATTTCTCCATTTTAGCAAAGCTGGACCAGAACATTCCTTGGGCTCCAGATCCTTGAAACAAATAGATGTTACACCATTTCAGGTACAGACAAATACATCCTTTTCTCTTCAGGTCAGTCTCCCTAATCAACAAACATTGGTTTGTCTCCTTGCAAGTCCAAGACCCTTGCAATGAACACTCAACCAGCAGTCCAGCATGCTGGCTCCATTCGCCACACAAAATAGAGACTACTTTCAATGGCTCACTGAAAACATTTACACAAGAATGACACATGATTGTAAGTACTGATCTATCTAATGATATTTCTGTGTAGAATTTAATATAATTATTGATGCTATTTGCAACTGCAGACTGAGTAATAATCTGTGTATACCATCTGTGCCACAATGATATCTGTCCATCGGCTGACACAGGTCAAGTCAATCCACACCAACCACTGAGAAGTCGTTTAAGTGCAGTGCTCTCATAAATTCCAACAAAGTCTGGAATATTCAGCTCTAGATAAAGATCAAGTATTTTGTAGACATAAACACCTATACAACTTTTCCTTCTGGGAGATAAAAATGTCTTCCACTCGAGAAGAAGCCATGCATACCAGCTCTCCATCATCAGTAATGTTTCGTGCCAGCTGTTTCAGTGGTAGAAGAAAAAACCTCAGAGTAGTCGGTTACATGATATTCTTTGCCCTGGGAGAGTTTTATTTTAATATCCCACAGTTAGAGGTTGACTACTGCTCTCAAGTGTGAGGCCATACTTGCCTTCCAAATTTTTTTTTAATTTATTTTATTTTTGGACACCTACTCTTAGAAAGTAGTAGCTGGCAGTCTAACCTCAGTGACAGAACCATTGACAGTGGCTTCAAATAATAGCCCTGGTTCTTTCCCACTGGTCATTAGATGCCAGGAATATATGAATGAGGCACTTAATTAAGGAAAACTCAATGTTGAAGTTCCAGTACCCACAACTTAGCCAATGCAACCAGAAAATTGGAGCCAGATCCTGGCCTGTAAAGTGCAGCATTTTTTTCACTGCCCCTATCCTTCACTCACGTAGTGTACAGATCTGGTTTGCAAACAATTTTACCTGAAAAGGATTTTTTCTGTGATGTCAGTTTGTAAGGCTAAAAAGACTTTGACAACCAATGGAACACACATCATTCTAATCCTTTTGCACAGACTTACCTGCTTGGCAGTGTAGAAAAAAATCCAGAGTAATCCTTTCTCTTTAGAGTCTACATATTGCTGAATAGCATGTTACATCAATCGTATTCACTGAGTCATGTAGGTTAGTTACTGCTTGACTTTCTTAGGCCACATTTATCCCACCAGACCTCAGATTGCATTCAATGTCTGAGTCAGGTGCAACTCTAGTTCTGTTGTGTTTAAGGCTTAGGAACAGGAATTTCCAAGTTCCACTGAAGTCAGTAGAGAGACCAGACCCATCAGGCAAGACTCTGCATTGCTTAGTATGGACACAGCCTTAGACGGTTACGCAGCAAGAATTTGCTTTTGTCTTTTCACAACCCGTACAAAGATGAGCCATAATTATAGGAAGTTTACAGGAAGGAATCCTCTTCAAGGGGAGACCTAAAAGTCCAAGGAGAAGGTGTGTTAGAAAGAGCAGAGAGATTGGAACACCTGTGGATGCAAATATGCAGTAAACTCACCCCTTTGATGCTGCCATTGCTGTTGCTTATCAGCTACAGGTTTCCATTAGTATGGCCAGCATGAGAGAGTAATAAATTATGGGAAGTTTGGGAGGCTGGAAGAGGCCTCAGGTGAATCGAGTGAATGCCCAGTGACTGAAGGGGAAACTGGCTTCAAAGGCATTGTAATTTCTTAGAGAACTGCTTGAAGAATAAAGATCTGCTGGCTGCGGGTGGAGAGCAACAAGGACAGTATGCTGTAGATCACAGATAAGTAGGTTGGGAACAAAATATGGGACGAACAAATTGTCCCACTCCTCCCTTTTTCTCCTGCCCCATCCAGATATCAGTCTGTTTATGCTGTTTTCTCTTTTTTTCCCTTGACATCTTCACGCCCTGGTCCCTGGCTATCTATATTTTTTAAGGTCTATCTACGTGGTTGATAGATAGCATTTGTCCTCTTCCTTTGAGACATGAAAAGCCTTAAGAATGACTGACATCATTCCAACTAAGGTATAAAATAAACCTTATGAAAAGCCCTTTAAAAATGTTATCCGCAAGAAGCTATAGTAAATGTTCCAGGAGAAACAACTCACAATTTCCTGGCTGTGTCAAAAATCTCCCAACTGCTTCTGCAGTAAAAGGAGTATTTTGTCTTTAATGTGTTTTGTGTGCAGGGATGGAAAAATGTTGGTCATTCTTTACATTCTTTTATTGAATTCCCAGAGTAAATTCATCCAGTCACTCCAGCAAAAAAAAGTAGGCAGGAAGCAATTTATCTTCCTTCATGATTACGTATGGTTGGTCTTCTATTAAAAGGGAAGAGATAGAACTATAAGTTGACCTAAGTCAAGTACATCTGTTATTTTCTTGCCATATACTATTGCTCTGGTTTACGTCCAGTTTGGTAATGTTCCCAAGTTCAACCCAGAGAAAATTTTAGAGTAAAACTTGTCTTTACAGTCTGCGTATGTTGATTGTAGGGAGATGGGAGAAGGACACACTTTGTTTTGAGAAGTTATAAACATGTATGTATTCCTAATGCACCTTTGGTATAATAAGAACTTACTTTCTATGGCAGCATTTTCCCATTGTTAATTCTCTGCGTGAATAGTTGATTATTTGTGCTAATTTTATCATCACTTCATTCAATTATAACCCAGCATATGTTTCATACTCTTCCCTGGGGAAAGTGTCTGTGATTACACCATTGTCTAGTGATCATGAATATAACAAAAAAGAATTGGAGATGATGAATTCTTTGTGGGTTTTTATTTTTTTTAAATTCATCAGTAAAAGAGGAAAATTTGGAATTGAAATCTGAGATTCCAATTTGTTTTGTGTGTTAGGAGGAACACAAACTGTCATCAAAATATTAGATAAGGAGTAATTTTTCTCAGCAAAAACAACTATAAAATTTCAACCAGCTTCATCTGTCATCCCTTTACTTTTCAGAAAGAAAATATGGAAGTTGTTAGTTTATGTGTAATATGAATGAAACATAAGCTTCCATTTATGATAAGTAAAAGATTAATTTTTCTCTTCTGCTTTTAATTCTTCTGTAATTCTGCTCCTCTTGAGCCTGTCTAAGGCCAATTGTTCACATTCCACAAAATATAATTTTTACATTTTACAAACAGGAGATTTTTTCTGCTCAAAAAAAAGCAAAGCACATGAAGGAAAATAGTTATATTTTGTCTGCCAAATTTAAAAATAAAATAGGTTCCAAACAATATATTTCTTTCTCTTTTTTCTCCCCCTGAAAAATGGAAGACAAAAAGAAGCCTTCTCTAGAATTAGTCTTTTGTCAAAATCATGTATATTTTAATAAAGGTTAATCTCAACTAAAAAAATATAAAACATATATATGACACGAGAATGTCTTGCATAATATTTATGAAAGAGAAAGTTTTGATAAAAGATTGACAACCTGCTCTGCCAAACAAATCTTGGGTATATCACCATTTTCCTTTTTAACTCTTCTAAAGTATCAAAATAAAAAAGAGGAGAATCCTCCAAAAACCAGTCATAGTATTTGCTGTGCAGGGCAATGCTTTTTTCTTTCATCTGTGTCAGCAGAACCCATTCTTGTCCTCAGAATATTTTCCCCAAGGTTACAGGAATGCAAGTCAGAACTCATCCTTGCATCTCTGATATAAAAAAGTTGTACTGATTCTGTCAGTATAATACTGTGCCAGTACATCACCTTATTCAATGACTAACCAGGCTGTTTTCTACATCTATTCTAGATCACTCTGAACAGATAATGGATAATTATCACATTATCTTCCAGGATTTTAATATCTTTTTATCAAAGAAAAGTACAGAAAGTTAATACATCCATCTGCTTTTTACTTATCTATACCCTTTTTCTCAGTGAAATGTCATTCCCAATTCATGGTTCGAGGCTTCTGGGCAGAAAAAAATAAGCTTAGCCAAGGCTCAAACATAATGGAGTAATCAGAAAGCAAAAAGCTAATGGTTAAATCCAAAGCCACTTATTTCGTTCCCCTAAGCAATACTGCGGGCTCAGATGCATTAACCAAGGTTAAATCAAATAGTCATGATGTCTGTATGTTCAATTATGCATAGCCTGAGCCAGAGACTCATTCTGAGCCAATCTTCCACAAAATTATGCCAGTTTACACCTGTCAGAATCTGGCCATGTCTCATCCTAAATCTACCCAAATCTTTTTCTTCTGTGCACAGCTGCAGACTTTGTCATAGACAAATAATACCTGAATGATACAGTGAAGCAAAGATCATAGGGTTTTTTTTCTTAAAATACCTTGAATGTGGTTTTTATAGTATCTTATTTTACAGTTTAAACCTGTCTTTTGTAAGCCTTATTCCCCACATATTCTCACGTACCTGAAAAAGTGAGCTACTTTTCATGTTTAATCACTGGGCATTGTTCGGGTCAGTGTCTTTGGGAGTCTGAGAGAGAGACTGGTCACCACAGCTCTTGGAGCGAATAGGCTTAGCTATGGAAATTGCCATAGGACAGGTATTTTCAAAGGAATACTTTTAGGTGGCTATTTATATGAGAAGTGTAAATAAGTTAATAAATTTATTGGAAGTGTTTTATAGGAGTCTAAATTTACTCATCAAGTTTGCAGACAGGAGTACAGTTTATCAGCTGAGAAATTGATAAAAATGTCTATATTAAATAGTAACCACATATTGTTTTGGAAAAAAAATCAATAGTGTAATTCATCTTAAAAATAAGTAGATAAACTGGAGCAAAAGAAGTGTTAAAATTTTTTTTATTATTAAAAGTTTGAAGGGAGCAAATTATGGAAAGAATCCAGGTGTCTCAATTACCAGCTTTCAGCCAGGTGTTCAGATCTGATCTTTAATCTACAAATGATAATACAATATCTTGAACAGTAATTGATATTTCTTATATTCTTAGGATTTTACAAATATCACATATATCAGCATAAAATAATTCCCTAACTACACCTCTTAAAAAAGATATTATTAAAAAAATAACTGAAACTCTTGTGTTTATTTTTCTCTACTTTTTGTTTGTTTCAAAATTCCTAATTATATAAAATGCCCTTTGTTATAAAATTTTTAAAGGTCTTGTCAAAATAAACCAAATGTTCATTTTTTAATTACATGATATACCTAATTACACAGCTGAAGCTGAAAACATTTTATTTCAATTTTCTGTTTATATATCCACATATATTTCTCTGACATATAGTATCTATCCATCCATTCATTCACTTAATTTAAATTATGTATTCATATAAAATCATCCATGTTCTTTGCCATGTATTGTGCAAATGATCACTTGGGCAGTTTCTTTAGCAAAGAAATTTCCTTGATTAGTCTCAAGGATTAGTATGTCATGTCATATTTTCTTTTCTCTGCTTGTTTCCTCTAAGAAAGTCTTGATTGTTAATTTCCTCAGTCTTTCATATGCACAGCATTTTTTAAAATTCTACTTTAACAAGCTAGCTATAGTTCCAAATGAATATTATGTATTAAGACAGTAATAGGGTGCCTTTTGCTATTAAAGAAATGAGATCTGACCCCAAGAAACTTTAGTCTTTCTCTGAAAACTCTTTGTATGGCAAAGACATTTTACTGCCTCAGAATACTGTTATTAAACTCCAAAGCTGTATTAAAAATTTGGAAATGCCTGTCTTTTTTACATTTTACAATGTCCAGTTTGATCTCTACCTTTACAATACACTTTTTTCCAACTGAATTCATCACATGCAATTATGAAACTTATAATTTGTTGCTGTTAGTAAATAACACTCTTCATTTTCATTAATATTAAAGTCTCTCCCAAAAAATAACTAATGCGTGAGCTTACTGGTGGATCTTCTCTTACATTAGGTTTACTCTCTTGTAATTTATTTCTATGAAGTTACTTATTCTTTACAACAGTCAAAGAGAGATGAGTCTGAACTATGCTCTGCTTTCACTTCCCTAATATGATTAAAGTGCAATGCATTAGTCAGATCTAGCCATAGCTTTTTTTCCAAATTTTTGTAAAATTACAATATCCCAGAACTGGAAGAGATCATGAGAGGTCATGTGGTCTACTGTACTGCCCTACATCATTCCTGACAGGTGTTTGTCAAACCTGTCCTCATAGACCCTAAAGAGAAAATTTCTTAGCAGTCACCTCCCTCTTTGCTCATCAGTGTTGAAGAACAATACACAGTAATGCATGGAAGAGTAGTACAAAAAGATTGCTTACAGATTTTACCTCTCCCTAATGTAATGACCCTTGTTAGTTTCCTGGAGCCCATAATATGCATCTGGGAAGCAAGCTGTTGCCAAAAGCACTCAGTCTCCCAATACTGTCAATGTGCAGTTTGTATCTCTATTCTGTCCTAGATACCACAGTGGCTGAAAACCTTTCTCACACGAACATGTGGAAAAAGAAAAGCCCTAAGTATTTCAAAACATATTTATTAAGGTAATTTATTGAATTACATCCAAATAGGTAAACCTGAAAGTCTGTGGAGACTTCCAGTATCTATTCGTAGTGTCACCAAAACTTCAGAAAAATAAAACTCTCTAACACTATAATTTTAGTATTAGAAAGCAGAGATTACTTTATTTCATTGCCGGGTGTGTGTGGGATCACTTCCCCTAACACACACACGCACGCAAAGTTTCAAGGCTATTATTCATCTTTCTTTAGTTGTCTATGTCAGTAGGGAGACTCTAGAAAAGAGCATTATTTTCCTTTTTCTTGTTTTCTTTGTTGTTCTGAAACAGAATGCGAAGAAAATGAAGATGTTACTGTATCTGTCTTTCGGGGGAATATATTTATATAGTGCTTTTGAAGCACAAAGCATATCTGTTTGTTAATATGGGCTCAAACTGGGCATTAGACAACATGGAGTCACACATGAAAAGGTTTGCATGTGAAATGAAACAAACGGAGAGATATTGGGTAAGTCTCAGTGTCCATCACAGCTCTTTTCCCCGGAAAATGATGCCAAGAGGAGTTCTTTCTAATTTTTTTTTAACCCCGCTAGTCTACAGGATATAAATTACCACTTGGAAGCTGTAATCTCTAGATGCAGTACCGTATCTCCTCCTATTCAGAGTGTTTATTTACATGGTTTCTACTAGAAACTCTTGGGTCGTCTCCTGTTGGCAGCGTTGCTCCAGGAAGTGGGTTGTGCACACTCTCCCACTCATACTTTGTGAGGGTTATGTTTCTAAACTGTAAACATGAGTGTTATGATGGTAGGCCCCATTAAATCTCTTAGGGTGCCTCATCCTCCCTTGTAGAGGAACAATGTTGGAAGAGGCCAAGGACCCAACCCTGCTGCACGCCATCAGCACATGCTCCATTGAACAAAGGCTCCATTCCATGTTTCTTTTCTTTTTCAATAATGACACACTCTTCTAAGTAGGTCCACAGTCATGATTAAAAAGAAAAAGAAAATCTACAGCTGCCAACTGCATTCGGCTCCTCACTTGTACATTCTCTTGAGTAGTAGCTTTGTCACTGTGCAGATTATAGAGACTCACCTGAAAAAGAAAACCAGAGAACATTCTTTAGTGTTTCAGGAAAATTTTTCCAAGACCATAACTATTAGTGAAGCTCTAGGACCTGTAGGCCAGGGGACTATCTCAAACTTTGGGGTACTAGTATGATTTCTATTCCAGGACAAATGTAATGACATTTCTTTTGTGAGAAAATGCAGACTAAAAAAAAAAACAACCAACCTTCAGATTTGCAAAATCTTTCATAATTCCTCTTGGCTTTGCCTTATGATATCTTGTGCCATCTCACCAATGTCATTCAGTTTCCCTAAGCTCTGCAAAGATCTTAGGCAATCAGAGGCTTTTGAGTACAGTCAAGCCACAGAAGATCATATTTCCTGGTGGAGTCACACCCAATCAGTCCGCAACACTCAATATTTTAACAACACGATTAGTCCTACCAAATCAAAGGTGACTCTAACACAACTTAAAGATAAAAGCAAAAAAAAATATTTTGGAAACAGAAAATAAGACATTTATTCAGAATAAGTTCTTATACTATCATTTTAATGTCATTCTTAGTCGACAAATTATTCACTACTATTATTAAAATAATCATGTACATCCATTTGTATGAGACAGAATAATTAGCACACTTTCTAGAAAGTTGCCCACTACAACAAACTGAATAACAGAAAAGCTGGTGTCATAGAAGAGAACATTCAGGTGGAAAGTCGGACAACAAAATTTAAAAAGCAAACTTCCATGCTTGTTTCCTTTGGGAATGGCAAGGTCTGCTTAGTTTTTCTCATATAAGAATGTTGCCACTTCTACTAATTCTTTTCAAAATGCAATACAGATGGCATGTGGCAGAGGACTAGTAGAAGTGCTGAGGTGTAGGACCATAGCAAGGATGGAATGAGACCTGTGCCCAATGTGTTGTGCCTGCCTCTAGAAACCATGAATCGGAGCAAAATGTGGGATTTTGAGGACCACTAGTGTGGCTGTGCTTGATCTTTCTCAGGAGAGAGAAACCCTTACCCTGGCTGTCTTCAAGTTGGGACTGACAGCAGGAGATCTCTTCCTTCTAATGATGCTCTATTCTGGCCCTCTTTCTGAGGACATAGATGGGAAAGGTGCCCAAGTACTAAAACATCTCTGGTCAGTCTTGCTGACATGTCTACCATGATGCAAAACAAAAATTATTTTTCAGAAATGTGAGCACAGGCAGGATTTATCTTCAGATTATGCACTCTTACACACTGCCTAGCATTTCAGCATCTTCATGAAAAAATTGCAGTGGTAGGAATTGTGATCTGTAGGTCCCCCAGAAACAGTAGAGGAAGAACAGTGTATAGATGTGTTAGTTAATTGATCTCAGTATGTTATTCAGGAGGATATAGAGATACTGAGGAAGAAAATTGCAAGACTATACTGCTGTTGATATGGGGGAAGTAACAAAGGATTAAATTCATATCCCATGCCTTGATAACCAATAAGAGAGCAAATATATTCTGTTAGCCTACGCAAAGTGACTTACCAGTCCAACTACCTCAGCTCTTAGAAGCTTCCACCATTTCCAATGGCTTCCTTCTTAGCACAGATTACCTTACTTTCCTACATCTATCATTCACAAACTACTGTGTTTGACTAGAGAAACCTCTGTTCCACTTCAGACTCAAGTTTTGCCTCACATCCTGAGTCCTGACCCATTTTTAACAGGTGTGTGAAAGACAAAGTTTGGTAAAATAAGGACAGCAGAAAGTTTTGGTACACATGAAAACCTTGAGAAATCAGCTGTAGATACCAACTGTAATTAAGTCCCATATCACAAACAGACTGAAAATATTATATTGACAGAGGCTGCCACAGACCCAGGCATGATTCAGATTTCACTCAGTTCAGCATTGTCTCCAGGGCACGCAGTAAATATCCGTACCTGTACTCAGACCATTCTGCTCTGCACTGCCATGCACTGTTACCCTTTCTGCACTTGTAGCAGAGATGCATTTATCCATATCAGCAACATCAGGCTGCAGCAAGGCCTATTGCTTGCAGTAAACTCCCATTTTCTTTGAAAAAGGTCTCTGCCTGTGGGGAACACAACATGCAGCAGCATTAAGAAAGTCAGTGAAATTCAAACAATTCTAGTTTGTCTTGGTTCTCCGACAGGTACATTCTGATTGGCAAAAGCTAAAGCCGTTTTTCGCCTGTCCCACTGAAATGAATACTCAAGTGAGTTAAACAATATTAATAAATGTAAACAATTATAACAAATGTTAAACAGTAATAATAAATGCAAAGGAAAAAGAATTATCTTTGTGTAATAACTTTGTATGCCAAAGTCATGCCTTATACGTCTTATATGCATAGACTGAAAAAGGTATCATTGCATGAGATCGCTGAAGGACCTCTTGGTGTGGTCATCTTGCAGGTTTCCTGGGTCCAGGCTGTCACCAGGAAAGTGGTAACACTAAGAGAGAATACAGAAACACTGAGGAGAACCTGAAGAGGAATGGATATTTTTTAAAGCTACAATGATCCAGAAATAACTGTGAAAAACGGAGGATAACTCAGAATATCACAAGCATCCAAAATAACTGATTTCTTATTTGTTTTCAACAGTAATTAGACTGATCATTTTATGAATTTTACCACTTAAAAATGTGCAAAGAAATTTTCATATACCATGCTTAGATTTTAGGAAAGCAATATAAATCCTCTAAATGTAACAATGAAAATGATAAAGAATTTACTTGTATATAATAACAGAATATGCTGTGTGTGGACAAATAAACTATGGTAAAAGAGACTGATAGTCTCTCAGGTCTATCTCAAAGAATAGCATCAGTATTCAAAGAGGAAACTGCCTTTTTACTGAAACCAAAAGAAGTGAGGGAATCAGTCTACTGTAAGAATCATTTGCTTCTTACTAAGGGAGGAATGACAAATTGTTTTTAATGTCACTCACACTTCATCCAAAACAGTTTGACAAAAAATACATATTCCTTGATTTAGGAGTCTGCCAGTTCATAAGTTGCTGTGATGTTAAGTTTTTGTCATTTTGCACTGACATTTTTAAACAAGTAGCTCTGTCATAAGTGATAATCCAGCAAACCCAGACTGTTTCTGTTTGTTTGTTTATTTAGTACATTACAAATTAGGCTTAATATAATCCTGCCTTTGTGTCATCAACTCTACATCACACAGACACAGATCATAATGCAGCATTCAGTGCCACCGTTTGCTTTCAGCATCCTCGGACAAAACAATGATTGAATAGGACTTCTCTTTACATTTCACTTTTTGTCTGGGGGAGGGTGACTGCAGCCACTTGTGTTTAAAATTCTAGAACAGGCATCTAAAGTCAAGATAGAAGGGGAAAAATGTTACATCATCTACCCAAATACCATACATTTTCCTCAAAAAAGTGTTTGGCTTTATCTACTGAACTCTTACCTATGATAGCAGCTGTCATTTTGGCATTGTGCATGTAGTAAAGAAAAAGAGACGGAAAGAAGAACAGAAAGAAAGAGAAGAGAAAGAGCAAAGAGAGAGAAAAGGGGGAAAAAAAAGAAAAAGAAAAAAGCAGGAAGAAAAAAAAATAAATAGAAAAACGAAAACGAAAAAGAAAAAGAAAAAGAAAA